>NW_025781611.1:0-75604 GCF_021130785.1 Homalodisca vitripennis | reverse complement strand
GATATTGTGTGGAAAGACACATACAGACAGACAAAAATGAAATTTGTGTAGTCCCACGAGTAGTGGGGTTAAATAACACTCAACCGATAATTTTATTTCTATAACTAAGCGCAGAAACAAACAAGATACAAATCAATGAAACACTCATTATTTACTTACATAGTTATAGGGTAATTTTCAAAATAGGGTAATTGTACTTTTTGATGCAAGAATAGAACTCAGAAATAGCTCCAAGTCAAGATCAATACTACTGATTTGGTTCTTACGTCCCTAAAGTTATAACCACAGTTTGTAAAGGTTTAAAAAGCTTTTAGATAAAACAAACAAGAGCTGAATCAATTTTACCTTTGTAATGCTGTAAAGGCAAACAGACTAAGTAACGGTTATAAGTAGAAAGTCTCTTTTTTGGCCTGATCAAAGACTCTTAACTGACGATCAGTATTTTTTGTGTAGTTTCATAGTTTATTTCTATAGCATAATTTATGTATTTTATAAACAAATTATTTTGTTATTTTTTTCATTCACGCCAAAGGGTTTCCTGCGTTAGAGGTGATAATATAACAAAGTATATAAGCTCCTGAGGAATTTAAAACTCGTGGTTTATCTTCTTTTAATGTATTTAATGTTTATATTAAATTTATATCGATATAATATTATACATTTTCGTACAAAATATAAATATTTTTAGGTATAGATCAAACATATACATGACCAATATTGGATCGTCTATGTACTGTAGTTTTATAAATATAACATATATAATAATCATTCTAGATGAATGTTTTACCTTTGGATATTAATACTGAATAATTTAAGTTCTTTTTTCTTTAAAATTATATAGCATATTTAGTCTAGTAAATGTTTTTCGATATGTGCATATTATTCCTCTCCTGACGATGTGTGTGCCAAATGTGCCTCTAACAGTGTAGATAATAAACATTGTTTTCCTTTATGCAGGCTTAACTCCCAATTACATGAAATATCATCGACTCTTAGTTTACACTCTCATGGCCTTTACTAATAGTAGATATAATTTTATAGTTTTCAGTCTATTTTACCAGTCGTTTCTTAGATGCAAGGAAGAAATACTATTTAACGACCGTTTGTATTTTGACTTGGAACTACATCTGCACTTCTAACTTTCATAATTTGCTAAGGCTAATGCATTATTATAAGTTAAGAATATTTTCATATCTAGCAATAAATCAACTACGTTTATTAAAACTTTAAATGATTATATATCTCCAGTACACTTTGTAAGTTAACTACCAAGGTCTCAGCACATCCCACTAGAGATTATGTAATAGTCTGTTATTGAATTGTGTGGTAGTTTAGATGTAAATTAAAAGAAATTCACATCAAGAAAGTCACATTTCTATCATACATTTTACGATCGTTGGTGGATTTAAAGTATACAAACGCTGGTCACATTCATAAAATAGGTAAATCAAATGAAGCCTATGTACTGTTTTATGTTAGCAGGACATCCAAACCTGGAACAAAACATCTATCAATAGGTTTAGATCTTTCATGGTGACACTCTGGTATTGTCATATAGGTAATTAGAGGTGAGAAAAATTACAGTTTTTGTTTTTTGGGATTGCATAAGGGTATCTTTGAATGCACTTATGTTCGTTCACGAAATTATACTAAGGTGTTAAATAATCTGCTTTTGGATGCATGGTTTAATTATTTTAACGTCTTCTTCTATATTCTTTTATTCTCGGTTTTTGTTACTGTTTATGTGGAAAAAATTAAAGGTTGTTTTTTGGTAGGTTCTTTATATTTTGTTGTAAGGCTACGCTCTGTTTGAACCACTACCATGTTTGATTTTGTATACTCCTGAACACTTAAAAACGTTTTTGTGTTTTTTGTCTTGTATAATAATAATTGTGCTAAATTGTTTTCAGATTTATGTTTACCATTATGCAATCGTTACTGAAGATGATTTTATTTCAACTGAAACCATTCCCACAACACTATAATAAGGATTGTTTAAGTGTGTGATACATACTGTAATAAAACAATCAATAGGTTTACACTATAAGTATTTTTTATGGAAGCTAAAGGCGAGCAATTTGCCCGTGACTGTTTTTTGTAGTAAGTGGATAACATTCCCGACTTTTATAAATGGTGTTAAGGCATAAATATTCATAAATTAGTTCATTATAAGATTTGATTTTAGCAATTCTAAGTTACTAGTACTTATTATTACAAATATAATTGTACGGTTAAACATAACAGGTGTTTACGTAAATCGATGCTTTTAGTTGGAAAAATATTAAAATTATTATTCAAAATATTTATATCATTGATCACAGCTTAAAAAATGTCCAGTTATTATTCCACCAGCTGAGCAAGATTTGGAGTTCTGAACACAATATCCAACAATAAGATTGTCACAAATGATCGTTCATGGTAACAATATTACAATCGTATTCAGTGTCAGTCAAACGTATTTGTTTGACAACACCTTCAAATACACATGACATATATTTTTCGGAAACAACACAAAAGACTCTAATTCTCGTCCGTGTACTTAATTTTGCACGTATAGTGTCATTGAATACACAATTCTTACACAATTTTCAGTCTAAAATAAATTTTGATGATTTTTCTAATAACAGCACCTGCAAATATTTCACTAAAAGGTTTACGTGTGTAAATACGCTAAAATAGTAATAATTCTCGAAATATCATTATCATTGATATTTCTCTTTATGTGCATACGAAAAAAATTAAAGATGTATTTTATTGTAGGTGAAATTAGGGATGTTTTAGCCCTCTCTACACACTATAGTACACTTAGTTAGACTGGGGTACAGATGGCCGAGTGATCTAAGACGCCGGACTTTGAGTTTAATAGCTTAGGTTTAAATACTGTCTATTGTAGTAGGAATTTATATCAGTACCATAATAAATCTTGTAATGCATCGACTTCTACCCTTATTCTGTTTCTTAGGGTCCTTTCACAGCCAGTGGGCCGTCTGGACTGACAAAATAAAGCATAAAATGGAATCGGCATCGCCTTAAAAACCCAACAAAAATTATAAACAAGACAAATATCATCTACTTACAAGCTACATGACATAGTAAACGAGCTACATATTTAAACCCAAATAATCAGATATATAATCTGTAAGTATATAAGAATATATATATATATATATAAGTATATATATATATTTTAAATTATTGTTTAACTGTTATTAGTGTAATAAATAAATCAAACCGGAACTGTTCACGTAAACGTCAACTCTAGGTTTTGTTTTCAAACTGAAGTGATCCATCGCACGAGTAAACTCGCTGTCCGCTCCAGGCCATCAGCAGGATTGATGGCTCTAACACCTTCTTGTGTTATTTTTCTACAGGTAAAAACTTAAGCGATGTTTAAAATTGCCTCCAGATGGTAGAGTTTCCAGATATTACACTTGGGCAGTATACACTGTTGAAACACATATTTCTATACTGCTATAATGTTTTTACAATTATCTAACTTTATACTAATAAATGGAGAGACGTTTTTTAAATTTTGTTTGTGAGACCGTATATATATATATATATATATATATATATATATATATATATATATATATTATTTATCAGTGAGAAGAGTCTACAAAAACTTAACTTATTTTTTTTATTATAAAGAATCAGTATTTATATCATTTGCAGTTCTTTATAATAATGATCTAACACTCAATGAATCTCTGAGGTAATCATATTATTAGGGGAAAATTCCCAAATAGTAAGTCTCATATCTATTGCCTTCGGCCTAACATTAGTTTTCTCTCAATATACTAAAAACTCCTTTAAACAGGAACTTTAATTTTCCTAAAGAGTATATATTACTTGATGGGTACTACTGAAACCGTACATCGCCGCTCGCACACCCACAGCAAACCATCAGGGAAGCGCGCGCCCATGGTGGCGAACGGGATGCCGGATCAAATCAAAACTAGGTAAAAAAGAACACCGTGGTCAGTATACTCAGGTTCATTTACTAAGACACAGCATAGGCCTATCCAGTCAATATAAATATATATATATATATATACTATAAATAAAAAAAAAATAAAAAAAATAAAAGTGCCTGCAGTAGTATACCTGAAACAATCCTCGTCAGGTGCACCTGCATACAAAAATTAGAAACGCCATAATTTGAAACAAGAAATGCCAATTCCACCCGGTATCCTTCGGCTAAGGGCGGGCTCCTAATGAAATCCAAGAAATAACTAAATAATATCTAAAACTAACTTAAAATTAAATAACAAAATATAAACTATATAAATGGCAACAATAACAATAACAAATAAATAAAGAATATGGGCAGGGTATCACAGATGTTGACTAGTAGAAATGTCCATCATGGTGGCCGTCCTTCAGCAGAGCGCAAAAGCGAAGGTTCTCTGCGACCACGCATGATGGAGAGATGACAGCAGAAAATCAACTCATCTCCTGGAACCTCATCAGTGAGGGGCCGTAAACTTAGCCGCACATGTCAGAAGGAAAACAGCTCAGCAAAACTAACAAACACTTAATTAAACAAAATATTAAACTGGAGCTACTCCTAACTTGTACACCACGGCTCGGAGTCTTGACGCCACTCTCCCGGAAAGGCCAAACGCCTTCAAATGGTCAGTGGGCTCTGCAGCCAATAAACCACACACACATACACTATATAAAACACACATGAGCCGGGGAGATATAGGTATTGAACCGGCTCAGACTCCCCCCCCAAAAGGAGGAACTCCCCTCTATTAATTTCTTCAAAATGAAGAACCAAACGAAATGCCTCTCCCCCCCAATGGTTGAAGAATTATAAACCGGAAACCCTGAAATCTGCAGAAGGGAAAACCAAGAAAATTCAGTTGGAGGCAAGAAATCACTCCAAGAGTTGCGTGGGTACAAAGAAGAAAACAGGAACCTTGATCAGGAAGAAAGAGCAGAGGTGATCAGGCCTCTGGACCTAAAACCCTCCCGCACAGACTAAAGAGAAATCACGGATGACTCCGGCAAGGCTTCAGATGGGATATGTGCGCCTTGCTGAAAATCTTCCCGGACTGAGGATCTCCCAGTCGGGCAGTCACCGGAGTCAGAAACTTCAAGATTCGGTGGGGACCAGTCCACCTGTAGCAAAGTTTAGCAGCTCTTTTATCCACAGCCGAACTGACTGGGTGAGCCTTGCAGTAAACTAGATCCCCCACCTGGAAGGGATTGGCAATACGACCTCGGTTGTACTTCCTCCTTACTAACTCCCTAGCCCGAATGAGATTCCGCCTGGCTGCCTCCCAAGTGGCTTTCACATTGGGAGTACCAGGAGGTGGCAGAAGATCGCTAATTTTCCAAAGGTTCGCCAAAGGGTTGTTTGGCGGAAAGCCAAATAATAACTCGAAAGGTACCGCCTTGTGACTTTCATGCTGGGCCGTATTAAAGGCAAATTGGATCCAAGGTAGTTGTTGATCCCAGGTGGTCTGATTTTCCGCATGAAAGGCAATGAGAGCAGATCGAAGATTGCGATTAAACCGTTTCGGCGTGAGAAGGCTGAGGATAGAAAGGGGAAGTAGTCACATGGCGGATTCCGTGCCCAAAGCACATTCTTTTAAAGATATTGGAGACAAACTGTGAACCATTATCGGAAACTAAGGTGGCGGGGATTCCAAAGTGTTAAAAAAAATGGTTACGAAGTGCTTGCACCGTGAGCTGCGCGGTAGCACTCCGCAATGGGAACAACCAAACAAACTTGGAGAAGGCATCCACACAAACAAGTAGGAACTTATTTCCGGACTTGCTACGCGGGAGAGGCCCAACATAGTCAATGAAAACCTTCTCCAAAGGTTTTTCCGCCACCTCAGATGACAAAAGACCCAACTTGGTATTTTGAGCGGGTTTGCTTAGCGAGCACAGTTCACAAGAACGTACTCGAGCTGCAATATCCCGGTCCATACCTTTCCAGATGAACTGATCCCTAATCTTCGCGATGGTCTTATGAATTCCTAGATGTCCGCCCACAGGAGAAGAATGAAAATACTGAAAGACCATCGGTACAAGAAAGCTTGGCAGCACTAACTTAGGTTTTCTCCGCTGCTTGTCACGGCAGCATAGAGCACCTCGGTACAGAAAATAAGGAGGGTGGGCACCTCCGTTTTTAAGCTCATTGATGATAGCAGTCAGCTCGGGATCCTTAAGGTGGTGTGGAACAATGTCCGAAAATGCCAGAGGAAAATCTAGGAGCACGCCACAACATGGCGGCTCTGATAAATTCTGGTGGTCGTTGGGTAAGTGATACATGCGTGACAGAGTGTCCGCTATGATATTTTGGGTGCCTCGCACGTGCTGCACTGTGAACTTAAGGGCATAAATTTGGACTACCCAGCGACCAATCTTCCCGAGCTGACGGGGGTGGGCAAGGAGCCAAGAAAATGCCTGGTTGTCGGTTTCCAACAAAAATTCTTTATGTTCTAGGTAACGCCTGAACTTGTTAATTCCAAACACGACAGCCAAACATTCCAGCTCATAAACAGAACAACTCTTCTTCTCACAAGGGGTTAACGTGCGTGAAGCATAAGCTATGGGCTGCCGGATACCATCTACTTCTTGCGATAAAACAGCAGCAACGGCTAAGGAGGAAGCATCAGTTTGCAAGACGAACTTACGACTGAAATCAGGCATAGCCAAGACTGGAGGCTGCATCACTGCCTCTTTCAGCTGCTCAAAAGCAGTCTGTTGCGCTTCACCCCACTCAAACTTGGCACCCTTTTTCCTAAGAGAGTTCAGAGGGGCCGCCACTTCAGCAACATTGGGGATGAAACGACGATAAAAATTTATCATTCCCACAAAACGGGCAATCCCCTTGGCATCCTTAGGAGGAGGAAACTCCCTGATTGCCTGGGTTCTCTCTGGATCAATACAAACACCTCGAGAAGAGACAAGATGACCCAGAAACGATATTTCAGGCTGAGCAAAAACTCACCTTTTCAGGATTGACGGTAAGGCCAGACTCTCGCAGCCTAGTTAGAACTTCCTCTAGATGAGTCAAGTGTTCCTCATAACTCTCACTGTACACAAGCAGGTCATCCAGATAGTTGAACACGAACTTAAATTTGACATCATGAAAGATAGAATCCAGGAGTCTGGTGAGTGTTTGGGCCCCCACAGCCAAGCCCATTGGCACTCGGGTGAACTGGTACAAATTCCAAGGCACACAAAAGGCAGTGAGAGGTCGAGACTCGTGTTTTAGAGGAATCTGATGATATGCCTGATTAAGATCAAAAATGGAGAAATACTTGGCCTTACCAAACCAGTCGAAAGCAGAATGCAAATCGGGGAGAGGCACGGAGTCAATTTCTATCTGAGCATTGAGCTTTCGATAATCCAGGACCAATCTGGACTTCCCCCTAGGTTTCGGCACTCGAAACGCTGGACTGGAAAAATTTGAGCAAGACGGCTCGATTACCCCACTCTTAAGTAAATCATCAATCATATTTCTCAGAATTTCCATCTTGGGCGGAGCAAGCTTATATGGATGGGAACGTACAGGACGGGTGTCTGTAAGACGAATCTCGTATTCCAAGAGATTGGTCGTGCCCAGTTTGTCAGTTAGGACTTCAGGAAAACTGGAACAAATCTGCCTTATGTCCTCAGCCTCTTTCGGCGTAAGATGTCCTAGTTGGTCAGGAGGAGTCAAGCTCTTATCTTCCATCTCTAAGGCAGCAGTCCCACGAGACTCGACATCTGAAAAGGGAACGAGCACCCGCCTGGCGAAAGCAAAGAAAACATGACTGGAGGCCAAATCCAAAATCATGCCAGTTTTTCCGATAAAATCTGCTCCCAAGATGAAAGGAAAAGTCAGGTCCTTAGCCACCAAAAAGCTCCAATCCCAAGAGAAATAATTAATTTTGATGTGAATCTGGGCACTACAGATAATAGGTAAAGGTGTGTGCGTGAAGCAGTCCAGCAGATAAGTGAACTAGGCTCAACCTGCCGTATTAGCCCAGAGGATTTTAGATCTTCAAAAAAACGACAAAGAAATCAGGCTGCGTGCTGACCCAGAATCAACCAGGGCCTTCTGCACCACATTCCCCACAAGTACATCCAGTTGTGGGCAGGTTGAGCGGGCAGCCCTTACTCCCTGCGCAGCCAGAGCAGCAACCTCCCCTCTCGGCCAACGATGATAACTGTCCCCAAGTCTATTTCTTTCTGTTTTCTTTCTGTTCTGTATTAAACCAGCTACCCTTTTACCATCAAAATCAGGTACATATTTGCCCTCAAAATTACCTTTACGGCACGAGTCGGGCTTACTCGTCCGCAAGCTTACTAGTTTTTTTTATTAAGTGGACAAAACGGTCTAATATGTCCCACTTGCTTGCAGCCATAACAGGTAGGAGGCTGCCTACGGGAAGGAGCAGCTGCTGGCTCAGACTGCACCGGAGCATGGACCGGCCCCGGAGGCAAGTGAGGAAGATGCCTCGACATGGCCTCCCTTTGATCATCCGTATCCTGAACCCCTCTAGAGATGATGGAGAGGCGGTCCAAATCCGCAAAAGATGCGGGACGGCTACAAAAAATCAAACGGGAGCGTTCTTCAGGTTTAATGCCCTCCAAAATAAGGCTCACCAACTCCGTTTCGCTCAAGCTCAAGCGCAACACCCGGGCTACATCCCGTATCTCCCCGATAAAATGGCTCAACGTCTCGTCTGGTGCCTGAGGACGGTAAACGCGTTCCACCCGCAAGCGCTCCCTAACCCGAGCAGGTACAAAGAACTCCAAGATCTCGGCGTGGAACTGGTCAAAGGTGGCACCTCTCTTAAGGCAGTCTAGAAGGCGATCAAAAAGCGGCCTTAAGGAAAACTGCGCTAAAATCTGCATAAGCATGGCATCTGTCATACCAGGAAATTCTCTCAGCTTAAAAACTTCCAGAAGGAAATGGATAAGTAAATTAGTGTCAAGCCCATCAACTCTGGGGAAGTGTTGTAAAACACTCCCCAAAGGATGGGGCAGTTTGCCAAAGCTAGAAAAGGAAGGCACAACTATAGATGATGCCTCACCAGCCGCTTCAGGAGGGCCACTACCCATCGGAAACATAGTAACTCTGGGAGGCTCGAAAGAAAGAGCCGGTGGATGGTTAGCAAAAGTAATGGTAGTGGGAACCTCCGTCGGAGTGACAGAGGTAAATAGTACCCCATTCTCTTTCACCGAGCGCACCTCACTCAAACCATCTAAGGCTTGTTTTAATTTGTTACTGGCCGAAAAAGCCCAACTTTTAATATCAGAGTCTAAACTAGGAGCTGACATAAGTAAAACTATTCTGTCACGCCAATGTAAAAGCTGAGATGCCAATCTAGCCTTTGCTGACCCGGACATGGGAAGTGACTCAAAATTAATATCGTCTTCTAATTCCTCCATTCGGGTTTTACAAAACTCAAATTCTGTGTTAATTTGGAACTCTGCATTCCAGCTGCGGTCCAACGCTATACAAGCCCGTAATTGAGCTCTTAATGCCCTCACATCTCCCTCGGGCTTCTGTCCTCTCGCCAGGACCTCAAAAACCAACTCGGGCTTGCGTAGATGTTCAGGCACCAGGGAAAACGCCATACCAAACAATTAAGACAAATAAATACAACAATAAACAACAAAGCGTACGCAACAATTACTTAGTAACCTAAGTGGACTCAACTCACAAAAGGCTTACACTGACGAGGTCCAAGTGAAGAACTTAATACCTGCTACCTAATAGAAGGATACCCTGCAAATATACACTAACCACAACCTACAAACACAGAAGCAATAAATATAACAAAACAACACATTGATAGGGGAGAAGTAGAGTACAGTTAGATAAATTTAGCGGTTAAGCAATTTAGAGTCCCTTGCTCCCTGCAAAGGGTAAGTCTGCAGGAAGCAAGACACTAAACCAATTCCACCCGGTATCCTGTGCTAGGGCGAGCTCCTAATGAAAAAAAAGTTGTGTACTCAACCTCCCCCTACCTAACACTAACCTACACCAACAAACAAAACCAGAACTGAGAGACAGCTGAGAGAGCAGCTAACCACGCTCTGCTACCATTGAAACCGTACATCGCCGCTCGCACACCCACAGCAAACCATCAGGGAAGCGCGCGCCCATGGTGGCGAACGGGATGCCGGATCAAATCAAAACTAGGTAAAAAAGAACACCGTGGTCAGTATACTCAGGTTCATTTACTAAGACACAGCATAGGCCTATCCAGTCAATATAAATATATATATATATATATATATATATATATATATATATATATATATACTATAAATAAAAAAAAAATAAAAAAAATAAAAGTGCCTGCAGTAGTATACCTCAAACAATCCTCGTCAGGTGCACCTGCATACAAAAATTAGAAACGCCATAATTTGAAACAAGAAATGCCAATTCCACCCGGTATCCTTCGGCTAAGGGCGGGCTCCTAATGAAATCCAAGAAATAAACTAAATAATATCTAAAACTAACTTAAAATTAAATAACAAAATATAAACTATATAAATGGCAACAATAACAATAACAAATAAATAAAGAATATGGGCAGGGTATCACAGATGTTGACTAGTAGAAATGTCCATCATGGTGGCCGTCCTTCAGCAGAGCGCAAAAGCGAAGGTTCTCTGCGACCACGCATGATGGAGAGATGACAGCAGAAAATCAACTCATCTCCTGGACCTCATCAGTGAGGGGCCGTAAACTTAGCCGCACATGTCAGAAGGAAAACAGCTCAGCAAAACTAACAAACACTTAATTAAACAAAATATTAAACTGGAGCTACTCCTAACTTGTACACCACGGCTCGGAGTCTTGACGCCACTCTCCCGGAAAGGCCAAACGCCTTCAAATGGTCAGTGGGCTCTGCAGCCAATAAACCACACACACATACACTATATAAAACACACATGAGCCGGGGAGATATAGGTATTGAACCGGCTCACTACTTTTACTGAAACTAATTTTAGTTAATAAAAGTCCAGTTTATAAACAATTGCGCGGATCTCATCAGAGATCAAACTGTAGCATATGGACTTTATTATTAGAACACTGCTATGAAACTTAACCTAATTAACAAACGTATTAAAGTAATATGAGTCAAGATATCTGGAGTAAGATTACGTTTAGTTGTTTATGAATCTGTTGTATAATCGTGCACGTTTAATCATTAAATTTAACTTATCGTAATTTTTGGTTGAGTAATGCAATATTCCTGAAGGTATGTTTATTCAAAAGTTAAAGGCCTTAATTTAGAAAAAACGTAAATGAAATTTTTCATCGGGATTGTTATCTAGATCATTCAGAATAACTATTGTAATATAATTTCAAGGTATATTTAGGGTAAATTAATAACAAGGCATAAATCCACTAGAAGTTAACCCTCCTAGGAATGCAACTTGTACATGTGTATTATATGTAGCCAGTTATTTATAATGAGCATAGGACAAAATTGGCATGAAGTGTCTACCCTAGTTACTTTTATTCTTCGTGGAGTGATCAAAATTTTCTTTATTTTTAAACTGTAGAAGAAGAATTCATAAAAGAGCTTTTTATTAAATAATTATAATCACCCTAGTATACACAATCAAATTAGATCGAATTGTAATTGTGTAACGTTTGTAGAGTATTGTTGCTGTTGTCTCCCGTATCGATGCTGACAATAGCTGCGCTGCTCACGCCCCGGAATAAACTGATTGAGGGATGAATAGAAGACGCAACCTGTGAGCAAGTAGTTCCTTTCACGTTAGAATTACAGTAGGAGTATTAGTTAAGAAAGTTTTACCAAATGTGTAATTTTAGATAAAACAATCAGCCTATTGCAATTGTCCTCATGGTAATAACAATCAACTGCTCCAAACCCTATGTGTGGTGTATGAGTGGAAGGAACCTAGAGCGCTGAAAACGATGACGCAATTTAAAAATTACAAAACATTATACATTCATATTTTCTTATTTCATATAATTCTCCTGTATGTATAACTATCATATATGATAAATATGATAATATTACTAATTACAACATCAATCCCTTAACGCAATGGATTCTACAATATATTTTGCTAGCCAATATTTAGTTCACGCAAACAAACTGAATGGTTTGTCCACTCGAGAGCATGTCACATATAGTTGCGTGCCAAAACCAATACGTCTACACGGATGCTTTTTTACACCTAAGGTGCAAACCTGTATGGAGACTTCTGGTTCGTGTGAATTATATTTCCGACGCTAATATTGAGTTTCCCACCTCCCCAAGATTAAAAAAAATGTTTTAAACTGGTTTATTAATGGTCATTGTAATTTACTTTCATATTAGTGTTTTTCCATCACTGATTTTGACTCTTTTCTGATGAAAAAATATATATACACATACACAGCTCTGATAACCCGAATTTTGTAAAAAAATAAATAATTTAGGTCTTGTAACGGCGTTTGAATGTAAAGTAAATGTCAGACCACATTGTCTCTTATATCTGCACTGCTAGCAGTTACCCGCTCCTTTGCACGCAATTTAGTAGGTGTCCACGTGTATGACCACTACTGGTTTGAGTGAATTTTATTTCCGACGCCAATGTTGAGTTTGCCTTGTTGCCACGATTAAGAAAATACGATAAAAGTTTATATTTATGGCTATTCTAATTTACTTTGTTAGATAGTAACATTATCTTTTAGATATATTACTTAATATTTGATTAAAATGCACAGCTAAAAGTACGTTAACAATGACGCACCGCATTTGTTTTATTTTCAACTGTAAAATATTGTTAATATTTTAGAACATTTAGAGCTGAATTAGTACATTAGTTCAAAAGCACAATCCGGCGAACTTGCATCTAGCATAGTTCTTGCCGACTACTTCAAAGAGAGTCTTCGTTGTGAAATTCTGACCATCTTATGTTTTGGGATATTTTGTAAAATAGAAAAGTACTTACCTAATCGCTGAAATCTAAAACGACGTTAAAAATATTTTCACTCACTATAAATTTAAACAAATTAAAAAAATAAACATTGTTTACACAGAACAGTTGATGACATAAGAAATGCTCTTTTACTTAATATTTTAGAACTTTAGAGAGATCATTTTGCTACTTTAAAAGCAAGTAGGGCGTAGCCCAGAGGGATTTTAGAAATAAGAATACGCATATATATTTATCCCTGGGATCTTAAGAATCTCCATGTCAAATTTCAGCGCAGTCGTTTAAATAGTTTATGGTGGAATAAAAAATAATTAAGTTAAACTTACAGACACAATAACACTACAAGTAACGTTTAAAGCATAATTAAAATTACTTAGTGGTCGTAATTACTGCTCATATTTAACAATTGAATGAATGAAGATTTAAAGTTTTTGTAGCCTCAGGTGTCCTACGAAAAACAACAAAATTAAAAAAGACGCAAGGTACACGTACATGTAATTTATTATAAAGTGGTTTAAAATTAAGGCTTTAAATTCAACCCTAGTTACTTTGTTTTAAACGGAAGTATACATCTTAACTTAGTGCCTTAAAATAGTGTTTGGCTACATAACAAACGTACCTGCCTCATATTTGCAGTTTCAATACGCTGGCGCTTTTAAAACTGTGATCTTCTATATTTAATTGGTGGGCCACCCTGAACACTTTGGGATATAACAAATAGATAGTAACCGATTCTCAGACCTACTGAACATGCATGTAAAATGTAGTAAAAGTCAGTAAAGCCGTTTCGGAGGAGTAAGGTAACTAACATTGTGACTCGAGAATTTTATATATAAGATAAACTTATCCGAGAAGTATATAATAACAAATTTGAACAATGTGTGTGTGTGTGTGTGTGTGTGTGTGTGTGTGTGATAGGTTAACGGAAATTAACAGCTTAAACAATGTCTCATGCTATTTGATACCCTTCACTATTAATACAATATTCAATCCAGTGATGTTACATATCCTGCATGCCAATATTGTTCTTTTCCTTGTACACGCCAATGACATTACATATCCTACATTACGAGTTTTCGTTATCTTGTACTATGCTGTCGTGTATCCCTGTATAGTTGCTTATGTCTAGTATCTTGAAGAATACAACACTGTTATCGTTACAGTATTATAAATAATATATTAGTAGAAATGTGGGATATTCGTTTTATTTAATATTATTGATAATAATTTAAAACAACACTGCTAGCTTCTAAAAGCAGGCTTCTAATTAATTTAAAAAATGCAAGTCGCACATAGTTCTAGGTTTGTCGTTTCTTTGTGATATGTTTGTATTATAAAGAGTATCTCTTTGTCACATTAAAAACTCACCAACATTTTAATCGCGAATTTAAGAAATGTATAAAGGTCTTATCATGCCCCCAAAGCCGTTTATTCTTGAATTCATAGATATGACAAAAGTCTTTTCTCAATCTGACTTGTCCTCAGTGGTTCATTTTGATAAAGTTTGAGTTTAATCGTGTATGCGAATTTATATTTTGAAAAATATTACAGCAATAGCGAAAATCAAATTATTTCTCATAATTAAGTTTTCTAAATGCTATAATTCTTTATTTAGGAATAGGAAAGTAGCACTGAAATTTCGTGTGAAACGTTATATACCCTATACAATTTAAAATAAACAGGAGTAACTTAAATTGACAGATGGCCTTAAGGGTACGTAATTGGAAATTGAAGTGAAGCTCTGAGGCGCCAGTAGTAACGGTGAATCTAACTTGCATATCCAATCGCACCTAATTGTAGATATTTTAATTTATAAACGTTACTGAAAACTGCATGAACTATAAAGTCTACAAACAATAAAAATAACACAGCTATCAATTAAAAAACTGATAATATAAAGTCTATGTTAATTAACGAAGGATGAATATTAGTGGAAACTTTAAGTAGACACTCGTTTTCAGTTCATAAATCAAACGGTGTAAGAGTATTGCGGCATCCATAACCGAGTACAATTTTACTGCACTTTAACTTTATTACCGTTCTAATATAAAGGGTAATGTTGATGTTGGTTAGTGAACCGGTAATGTGGTTTTAATTAAATGTAGTACTTTTTTATTTTACTTCGTCCTTAACCTCGCAATGAAATATGGCATTTACACTGGTTCAACAATGAGCTGCTTACGTATACTAAAGTATAAAAAAGTAGACTAACCTTTAAACCTTCACATTGTACTAACACGTATAGTTGCAATTATGTAGTGAATTGACTAAAATGTGTGAATTACTAAAAAGTAAGACTTTAAGATTTATTTTATTATAAAAGTCGTCTGCTACAACAATACGAGTCCAAACTCCGGTTAGGTTATGGCGGGTAATTTAATGTTGCAGGTTAATTGTGTCCGCTGTCCTGATTGTTGTGTGGACTTTGTTTACTGCTTTGTAGTCACATTGTAACACTGTCAGACAGTTTTACTTTACTGGTGGTTATTCATTATGACAATTGAAAGGTGCTGAATAACTTGGTCAGTTACTTTTTAAGTTTTACAATGTAAGTTTGTCCTTTTGCAAGCTGTTCCTATCAAATAAGAGCGAAATATAACGAGTATAAATCCTGAATTAATTTATTGCTTTGGGCCAGTTAAAGGTGATTAATTATTTATTAAACAAACGTAATACGGTTTTATTACATTTTGACAAGCCAAACGAATAATTAATTCAGATAGTAACACTAAATAACAAGTAAATCAAGTTTAAAAGTTAGTTAAAAGTTACCAATATATTTAGCTAATATCAAAAAATTATTAAAAATTCCAAATACCATTTCGAGTAATTCTATGTAAAATATACTTTATAAATCAATTTAGATCAGGCTAAAAGCATACTTAGAATGGTCATTGACTTCTTTCATTGACCTGACCTTTGATGATACAGAGTCATCTCTATAATGCAGAATATATAATAGTATTAACTAAAATATCATTTGATTGCAACGCACACACTCCCTATATAGCACAAAAATGATATGAAAGTACTCTAGGGAAGTTATAGCATGACCGGTGGGATGCGCGTGAGGAGTGGAGGAGTTGAGCGCGTGGGGGCACAATCTAAAGTAGGGGAGTGAATACGGTGCTACTAACCCTACTGAGAGTTTTCGGCTCAAAGTGGTGGCCGGAGCCGAATATTGTAGTGTTTGCCAACATTTCTAGACCCTTATGTTCTTACCACGGTGGTCTTTTATGATGATCAATTTAGTATAGGAGACCTTGAGAATATTTGAACATTTCTAGACTCTTTTGAAGTTACGGCGATGGACTTTTATGATACAGGAAATCTTTGAAATATTGGGACCGGATGTACGTGATCTTAACAATGACTATGTTCTGCCGAAATTGTGTTCATAGCTCACCCTTCTTAATGAGTTCGCAGTAGAGATACCTGGTGGTAATAAAGGGTTCTCCAACGACGACAACAGTTCAGAATTGTAATTGTTACGCTTTGTTAGCCATTAAAATTCAATTCATCATATACTAACCGTGTAAGCTTCAGGATTTACGATAGTAGATACAATTATACACTACAAAATTTTCAACTGACATAGCGTAGCTGCTAAATTAAACATTAATATAAAACTGGTGAAACTAATTTGTCAATATACACAGTAGAATAAGAAAAAACTCAGTTTTATCTACCAACTTGTATCAAGTTAATTTAATGATGTATACTTAAAATATCAATAACGCCAACGATCCACACGCAATAGTTAATATAACAAAACCCCGTTGTCGATGAAAATTATTTATTGTTCTTCGAACTACACCCAAATCAAAATTGTCCAGATTACTTTTAGTATGTTTGCGTTTTCTTACTTTGTTGGGCGTACTAAAAGAATTGCCAATTGGACTTATTTTTTTTCCTCCTTCAAAATTCGTCTCAGCGTTCTTTCAGAAATTCCAGTTGCCTCTACGACACGCTGTTGAACTTTCTTCAAATTTATAAGTGTGTTGGTTTCTGCTTCCCGTTTCATAAAATGGGAAGCACTTCTCTTGCTTGGCCGTGTATAACCTTTCTACCTCAAATTTTACTTTTTACATTATGATCCATCTCAAACTCTTTACTTAAAACGTTATGAGCACAACGCAATTAATTCACAAATTGTATTACAACTCGTGAATTGGCACAAGCGAATGTTTTTTGGGCGGCACGTATAGAAGACTGGAGACCGAAGTTCACAAGGCTAAATACGGCAACAGACTGAGCCGCTCCACCCCCCACCACTTTAGTTCTGTCTTTGCCTACGGCGCATCTCGAAGTCACCGGTCATGCTATAAATTCTCTACTATAATATTTCAAATGATTCAACTGCGAAATAGTAGTGATGCTTTGATACATTGAGAGTAATGTTATACTTCCCGTATACCTTCACATTGGCATTGTATCTGGCCACATGTGTTGGATTTGTATCGCAACATTGTAATAGCGATTAATATGTGTCAAAATTATTAGCTGACCGTTAGAAAAGTCCAGGACTCGAAGATTGGTAAAATTTCATTTCTGTCTAACTGCCTATCGCCACATTTTCTAGAGAGTGAATTGACTTAAAAAACGTAAAGTTTCACATTCCTCTCTAATAAACATTGCGTTCGATGGTGCAGCATGTCCCTCAATACTAGTTTACTTTCAGAAAATTTGAACTATATGCAGCATTTATCTAGAACAGATAGAGCCTTAACTACAGGTTTAGCTCATTGTGCTTATTTTGCTACCACTCAGAGGGTTGGAAAAACATCTTTTCTCTTTTGTTTTTTTACTGTCTGTTATTTACCCACAAGAAATATCTCGAGAACTCATGTGAATTTAAAATATACTTGTATCAAACTGAAAAAAAAACAAAAAAGAATGGAGATTCCGAGTTCGCATTAATAAATACTCCATATTGCAAAGTATAATCATGAGTTCATTTATGGAAACAAAACCAATAAGCATAACTTTTTTTTGTTAAATTATAAAATTGACTTACCTCCTTGCTTCCAAAATAGAGTAATAGTTAACTAATACAATATCTGGACGGGGGGAAACTCTGTAGTTAGGTTTGAATTGTTGCCTATGAACTAAATCGTTTAGTAAAGCTTGACTAACTTTAGTAAAAATGACTTCCCTTACATTTTTCTCGACTACACGCGCGGTGTCAGCATCTTGGCTCTAAATTGATGATATTGTCACAAAAAGAATGATTAGATCAAAGCAGTCCCTCAAATATTCTTGCAACTCAAGAACTTGCCTAAAACAAAATCACGATCGGATTGGCCATTTATCGAGACAACGTGTTCTCGTCAGAAGGACAACACCACAATTTATATATGTATTGATCTGGCAAATAAGACGTCACTACAGGTAAGTTAATTTTTCACTTACACAATCTCGCATGAAAGGGCTAATTTATAGTTTGAAAAAGTCAATTATACTCCCGAAATAGTATCGCAAGGAATTTCACAAGAAGATTTTATGTAACGAATTTCAAGACAAAAAAATATTATGCGTGCCTGTTAGGTTATTATTCCACAAAGATTTTTGTTGAAAGAACATCGATGAAAAATTATACTTAATTATATATATATATATATATATATATATATGCGTGAAATATGTGATATAGTGTTTATCTGGCTTGTAATAATAATGTTGTTACATATAATTTTTACTACTTACTCATATTATATACTTGAAACATACGAAAATATACAGTATTTATGTACTATTTTATAACCACGACAAATATTATACATTATATGAAAGATCAATTTTCATATAAATGATCTCCAATTCTAAGATGACGTCAATAATTAATACTAAGAACAGTAATGAAATAAAAACTGAAATATGTATGACGATATATTTTACTGTGTATGATTTACATATACGTTAATCTATAAATCAATGGAAAAACGTTTAGTCTATAACAAGAATAATACTCTGCAAAAGATGTCGAACTTAAACAATAACACTAAACATTGAAAATGTAATATCGAGCAAACTTATTGGCAAGTTGGCATTATTTGCAATTGTCTAATCGTGCAATAATAATCATAAGGTTTTTTTTTGTATTATGTATGTACCAACCTAGAATCATAACGTTAAAATTTAAGATATTAAAGCCACGATTAGTAAAAAGCTCCCTCATAAACTCTAATGGTGGTTCAATTAGGTTTGAATAAACCGCTGTAATTAATTAAGAGATTGTTTACGAGCTGTTAGTCATAAATAATTGCAATTGGAAAATTTACCGATGTAATTTACCTTGCGGCGTTTATTAGTGCAAAACCTTTTATTGTTATTGTATTATAACGGTGGTAAATTTAAATCGTGAGATCTAAGCAAATCAAGATATCGATCAGAATTCAGAACACTCCTTTTAGTCTAAGAATGAAAAACTTTTACTTAAAATGAAATTGTAGTGTTTCTTTCAAATCAAAATATTTCAGAAGGTTTTAATTCATTAAGGCCGTAAAATTTGCTTCTTACAGCAAACCTCGTTGGGAGTAATATTGCAATATTACTGTGTGTGTGTGTGTGTGTGTGTGTGTGTGTGTGTGTGTGTGTGTGTGTGTGTGTGTGTGTGTGTGTGTGTGTGTGTGTGTGTGTGTGTGTGTGTGTGTGTGTGTGTGTGTGTGTGTGATAGAGAGAGTGAGGGAGAGAGAGCGTGCGTTTGAACAAATTTAACATCATTTTGACTGTCAAGCTTTGTATCAAATTCCAAACGGTTAGAAGCCACTGTTCAAGCACATTCATTTGCTAAATAATAATGGTTAACCTTTATTAATGTATTTGATATTCGAAATTTGCGATAAGTATCATGCGAATGGTGTGAGTTATTATTTTTCTTTTATTACGGCTGTTCGAGGATGTGATAAATATATACCGAAAATCTCGGCCGTCTATATTATTAATAAACGTTGATTTTATACAATAATGCTCTGCTACGTTTTAGCAATAGCCTATAAATAGAAAGGAGAACGCATGTCTTTATAGGCCTAAAATATTCAATTTATGAAGCTAAGTTATACGGATAACCCAATAGCGTAAACGATTGCTTTTGATAAAAAATTCAACAAATGTCACAAGAAGTGGTTGTCAAAATGTACTAAAAACTTCAGTTCATATCCAAGGAACTTCTTTAATAAGGATAAAAATATCAATTACCACATTAAACAAAGTAAGATTATAAGGTTTTTTGTTAAAGTCATTTTTATTTCTTTTGCCCTGGTAGATGCAAGCGTGCGATGTACTATTCCAGGTTTCGGAGTATAACGGTGTATTGTTATCATACTAGCGCCCTCACTATAAAAAAGTGCCCTCACTCATATGAAAAGTAAGTAGTCTGTAAGTAATTTCGTTCACGGATGTCTGCGGTCAAGCAGGCAATCATATATAAAATAAAAGGTTACATCCCTTAAAGTTAAGTAATTTAATGTCTTACTCTTAGCAAGTGAGGTTAGGGCTAGGAAGCAGTCTCTAAAACTTAACTAGGACAGACGAAAGAGACAATCTGCTAACCTACTGAGTAATAGCCATCAATAACACTTTGCCCGATCCCCATATATATTGCGGAGAGTCGGACTAAGTGAAGGATAAGCTCTATGTTGTTAAGGAGCAAAAATGATGTTTTCTATATGGAAGTAACGTTACATTAAAATCGATAGCCCAATTTATTTTTAAGATATGCAGGAGAAAATATTCACACGGGGGGGCAGATAGATGGGCATTTTCAGAGAAGAGGAATCTTGTTAGAATTTATAGTGTCAGCTAAGCAAATAGCTCAATTATTCATTCTAGAGGTACCACTGTGTAAGCTTTGTTAATGCTCATTCAAATATCATGTGTACCATGCATTATCACTGAACGCGATAATGTATAACTTAAATTTCGAAAAAGTCTACAGCCTTGTTCTTTTTGAGATAGTGCGTCATGTATCAGGTTCTACTGACGCTCAGCCAACCCGGCCGACACAACTTATAATACAAAGTGGTATATAATAGAGTAACAACGTGGTTACGAGCACGTTCAAGTAAATGAGTTCCATACAATCAGGACGCCAGGTGGCGTTGCATCCAATTAACCTGCAACATTGTATTCTCCACCACAATCCAATTCCAGCTACAATACTCCTGGACAATTGGTGACATGATTTACAGTCTGTTCCCTGAGTTAAATCTGGCAACCCAATCATTAGACTTCTAATATGATTTTCTAAATGTTGTGTGGATCTGTAAATGAAAACCCCAAAGCCTCGGAGCTGAAATGTGTTCTTACTGTCTTTTGGATAATTGTTTCATAACCGCTCAGTCAGTTTGTTTCGAAACAATTACATTAGAAGTGTCATTAAACGTTGTAAACTTTAAAATAATAGGCCTGGCCAAAATTTTTGGATTTTGCCCAATTTTTAAACGCATTTTAAAATCATATTTGAAATGGAATCCCATTGGAATGGTCAATACCCTGATCAAACATTTTTTCTGAAACACGGGTCTCTCATCACTCAGTAACGACGTTTTAAAGAAAATTATTATCAAATTAAATTTTTTAGAAGAAAGAGAAACAAGTCAAAAGAGGTCAGCACAATTTAAAATAAAATACAACACTAAAATGTCGTAGTTGGACTCCTATCATGGGGAGGGGCTGTACATGACAAAAAATTGGTTTTTAAGGAAAATAATGTACTGAAATTATCTTTTTAGATAAAACTCTATGTTAGCTGTATACGTTTAATATAACAAACAATTTTCTTTTTTAGATAAATAAAATTAATTCGATTTGGCAATATAACCAAACAGTGAACATTCTCTCCTTTGTTTTTTAACAGCTTGCGTGTGTTGATGGTAGTTTATGTTTCCATCTGTTTGTTGAAGAAGGATCTCCACATCGAAGTCGTGATATTTAAAGAATTTGACCGTATTAACAATGTTTTCGACGAGATAGGAAGCAGAAAACTAAAACGATAAATGAGCAAGTCGAAGAATCAGGTTGGATAAAAACCGATTTGTGGGTCTATTTGGAGGATAGAGATTTGCAAGTCTGGCAAAACTAATCATGTGTAATCATTAGAAAGAAGCGCTTATATCAAGATCCTTAATTGGTTCTTAGTTATAAACCTCTTTATTAAGAATAAAACTATGTCTAACCTTAAATTACATCTTATACAACAAATAGAAAGGTAAAATTGGAATAGGTGTTAAAAACTATAAAAGTTATTCCCATAAGAAAAAGGAAATTCAATTTAACGATCGCAGAGTGAGAATTATCTATAAGTTGATTACTATGGTGCAATAAGACCTCATTGTATCGACATTAAAGTTTACTAACGAGATTTCATAGCAGCTTTTGTTCATAGGTTATGGGTTTAACACTACTGAAACAATATGGCTCCGGTTGTAACATTTTACACAAGTACACAACTTAGTACTGTAAAACTGGTTGGGCAACATTCCACAAATAAAACAGCTTATAACTAAAATTTCATCCAAACTTTGTTCATCGGTTATGGTTTTAATAAATCTGATACAATATATCTCCGGTTGTTTAATTTTACACAATTACACAGTCTAGTTGGGTAATTGGGCTAAATCCCTCGAACACAACAGCTTATACGGGAAATTTCATCCAAACTTTGTTCCTCGGTTATGGGTTTAATACTAACTTCTGATAATATATAGCTTTGGTTGTTTTATTCAACGCATTTATACTATATTTTGACACGCTATATACTATATTACGCCATTATGATATTTGGACATCATAGTATGAACATTAAATTTATAATAAAAGGGAGATTTCATCACAGCTGTTTTTTCTACGGTTTATTAGTCTATACTTTTATAGTAATTTAACTCACGTTGATTCATTAGACTGAAGGTATATTCCTGCTTCATCATTTTTATGTTAAAATTTATAAAATATATTATATCTCAACTTTTTTTTACTGGTTATGAGTTAATAACTGTGATAAAATATATAATTTACGTTGTTTCATTTTATCCGTATAATCTGGACGTGTAATATGGTTTCATCATACCCATGTAAGAATTCAAAAAAGGAGATTTCAATATACCTTTTGTGTACTGGTTATGAGTTTATACCTCTGATATAAAAAGCATAGCTCGGGATGTTTAATTTTAGTTATATAAACTGGTGGAATATTCTGACCTCATAATACCAAAGTTAGAGTTTATAAAGAAGATATCATCACAGCTTTTGTTTGTTATGTTATGTTATGTCACAGCTGGTTATGAGTGTTATACGTCTGATGTAAAAAGCATAGCTCGGGATGTTTAATTTTAGTTATATAAACTGGTGGAATATTCTGACCTCATAATACCAAAGTTAGAGTTTATAAAGAAGATATCATCACAGCTTTTGTTTGTTATGTTATGTTATGTCACAGCTGGTTATGAGTGTTATACATCTGATGTAAAAAACATAGCTCGGGATGTTTAATTTTAGTTACATAAACTGGTGGAATATTCTGACCTCATAATACCAAAGTTAGAGTTTATAAAGGAGATATCATCACAGCTTTTGTTTATTAAAAGAGCTCAGACTGGGTAATTTTATTTACATAAACTGATGGAGTTTAGTTTTTCTGTACACAATATTAAATTTTACAAGTTAGATTTCACCATGGCTTTTGTTCACTACTGATGTATTTGATACCTCTGATACAATGTAGCTCCAGCTTATTATATACCACACAATCATAGAAGACGATTTTTGGTTGTTTGGAGGTCTTGGTGTATTGTATCGTGTTTACCATAATGATGTATTGTGGTTAAATGATGATGCATGAGGTACCTCAAAAGGATCTAGTTTCTTTGATGTTGTCATGATTCACTGGGCGTTAACACACTGTACAGCGAGGGTGACAGCAAGGGTGAACGTACCATTAGACATGAAGGTAGAAGAGCGGAGGGAGATTATAGTTGCAGCCATGGAGTAAACAAGTGTAAAGTGTCAAAAAGAAATGAGACCCTGGATTAATGATATTACTATGTACAAAAAATAAAAGGCTCCAAATGTGTCATCTCTGTGAGAGGGCATAAGAAATTGAAGTAGGTTCGGATCATCAAAAAACGTAGTTCATCGAATAAAATTTAAATGTTAAGGAATTTAGAATACTCAACCTAGTGGAGGATAGCAGACATACACATTGTAGACTATATATGAACAGGTTAATAGGCTACAAGTTTTATGTGCAAGAAGGCAGCAAGATAGTGTAAGTCTTGACAAAGAGAAATTAAGACTGTGGAAAATGGATATTGTGCGACTATAGAAATTGGCATAGGACTTCACAGTAGTTTGCGGTATAATAAGAATGCATATTCAGGGATTCAAGAGTAGTGAATCCTTGTGATCTAACAGATTAAGTAAAATCGGATGAAGTTAGAAAATAAAACCTCGTGAAGAATCAAATTAGGAACACCAAAGTTACAGAAATTTCTGAAAATATAGAAATTTACGTCACGATAAAAGATGAAGAAAGAAATATGAGTTCATGGGCTTACGTGTCCATTGTAATAGTTATCATCTACGTTATCTAGATCATGACGCGTCCCTTTAAAAATATAGTATTTTTAAATAACTCAATCCGGTGTAGAGAGTCATCTTCAGTCAACACACGTTATACCAAAACTGACTGATGTTATAAATAACATTTAATGACTGAAGAAGGCTCTCTACAACAAGGTCGTACATTTTTAAGAACTTAGATGTGTAGGCAATGTTTCGATGAGGAGAACCGGAACAATCATACGATACAAGAAAAATGAACACAACTTCATCCCATTATTCACTTCTAGAAGATGTTTGTAACTAATTCTGGGTAACCTAGAGTCTTAGGAAAAATGTGCGTAAATCGTATGATATAAATAAACATTAGTTGATGGAGAACGAATTACTAAAGTAACTTCAACTGTACAGCAGTTAATAAACGTCAGTTATCCACTAAAGTTTTCAAATATTTGTGAAAATGTTAATAACGTATATAAAGATATTGCAAAAATTGAAAAGTTTTAACATGGATGTAGAATAGGATTAGTTATACCTAGATAGGATTAAACCCATAGTTATTGTCTTCTCAAGAGACATTTTAATATTACTAACGTTCCAAACGTAGTTTTACGGTATTCATAAATTGAGGAGACGAATTATTTCTAATGTGTTTATAATTACAGTGGATTGATAAGTTATTGAGAAGAGAATGTCGTTTTTGAATAACAAATAGTGTATTTCTCTCTTCACTGATAGATACATTATTTTCTGCGAAAGTAATTGGAGTGTCGATAAGAATAATAATGCCTGACCTTATTTGTATCTACACCCAACTGCCGCTTTTTAAATAGAACGGATTTAATTTTTTTAATTTAAATTCTACTTAAGAGAGTAAGAAGAGTGTACAATTAGGACTTTCAGTGTAAACTAATAGTCCATAAGCCTTATGAATTAAACTTAATTATTGCATCACGATACAGTATTACATTATTCGTTGTATGGTTTCTTTTTACCAACTATTGTTCTTATACATAAATTATAACAAAAATAAAATTAAAAGTAATTTAAAAATTACTTTAAAACATAGTATTTGCAGCACGTCTCAATGTTAAAAACTCTTGTCTAAAGGTTAAAAAATATCCTTCTTAAACATAAGTGTAACACTGTCAACCATTTAAGGCCTGCTTCACTTAACTCATGCGAATCAGCAAAACCAACCGCATAAAGCCGTAAAGAACAGTCTAAGTAAAAGAGAAAAGTTTTTCGTTTACAAAACAGTATTTAAGTCAAAAAGTTTTTCTACTACCGGTACTAAACGAACACTGGTAGCTGGATTGCCACTTTCATACCATAAGCTTCCAGGTATGTTAGCTACCAACTAAAATTAGTATTATTAACACAAAATAAAGTAGTTGAATACTAATACTAATAGGTAGCGCTGTATATTTTCTTGATTGCTTTTTGTTATTAGACTTACTATATTTGGTTTGAAAATTTTGAGATTCAAACATAGGATCTCCAGTTTTGGCCAACATTGTTCCTTAAATTTGATGAACATATTTTTAATAGCTGATTAGTTTGTGATATAGAGGGATTGAATTTTGTTATAGCTCTAATCGTTCTAATCAATAACATTTAGTACAATATACCTCGTTCACGTGTACATTCATATTAATAATTGTAAAAGTGAAATGGTAAAAATTATTAATTCCTAAAATAATGACTCCAATTATTAATTTGGAGTCATTTCAAATTGTACTTACGCTTACGTTGTTAATGATTAGGATCTTTTAAACAAGTTTTACCACATTTTATTAGAAATACATACTGAATCAATTAAAGTTTATTTACAGCTTTTCCTATACGCTATGTGTAGCTAGAATAAAAAAATACTTGAGAAATTGAATGTTCAGTATTATATCCTATACTTTTTTATAAAGCCACAAATTTAATTGAGCTCTATTTATCAAACTCGTACAATATATACTTTCGACTTATTACTTTGAGTACTAAACAAAATATGTTACTCGCCAAAATAACCAGTGATATGGCTTGAAAACATGTAATTGATAATAATATTAATACATTATTATTAAATATATCAATATATTTATATGTTATATATGTTATATAATATAACAATATATTCTCTAATCTGATATATAATTTTATATATATACAGGGTGTTTACAAAAGGTGCTCCAATATTGTAGTATTTTGTTCTAGACATGAAAATGAGCAAAAAACTTCATTTATACCTCCAAAGATCCTAAGACCTTTAGTTTTCCGTCTATCTGTCTGTATGTGATTTCTACCAAAAAGTTATATCTATTATAAAAGTAAGGATAAAGTTATGCAACTTTGCAGTTGTGTTGAACTGTTGTATACCCGTTTGATTAAAAAATATGAACAAAGTATGTTTACCCGTTTCAATATGGCAGCCAATCATAAATTTTTATGTTAAATTCCGCAAAATCGATACCCTGTATGAAAACTTTACAAGAATAATAAAATGTTGTAAACTTTATTCTATATCTAACAGTGGTTGTTTCATTAAAATAGAATAAAAAACAACTGATTAGCTCTACCAAACATAATGCTGTACCATGTTTTAAAACATTACACAACAGGAAGTATAGTTTTCTAAACTGTTTTACTATGAACGGTTGATTTAAAGTCAATGAACTGATTAATGTGAACAGCTGTTTATTAAAGCTATTATATTATGGTGTTTATGTTTCTGGCATTGTTTGCATTTTACTCATAACTAACCCATTTCTTCTGTAATTTAAAGTTGTTTTTTGTCTTTTCCAATTACTTTAGTATAAAGTATTGTTTATTTTAATTAGTAAGTGTTTATGATTTAGTTTCTTTTCATTAGCATCAGGAATGGCAAATAATGATATTACCAATTTTACTAACTCAGAATTGGAAGACATGCATAATGTATGGCCTTGCTAATTGTAGTGGTACTGCAACGAGAAGACTGTATCAGGAACGTTTCCCTTATCGTGTGTTCCCTTGTAATAAAACATTTTCACCAATTCATCGACAACTTGCAGAGACAGGAAGCTTTTCACACCATTGTCTTTCATATTCCCTGAGTATGTAATGTTGTAAAACATGGTATTATGTTTGGTAGTACTAATCAGTTGTTTTTTATTCGATTTTAATGAAACAACCACTGTTATATTTAGAATAAAGTTTACAACATTTTATTATTCTTGTAAAATTTTCATACAGGGTATCGATTTTGCGGAATTTATCATAAACATTTATGATTGGCCGCCATTTTGAAACGGGTAAGGATAATTTGTTCATATTTTTTTCTCAAATTGGAATACAAAAGCTCAACACAACTGCCAATTTTCATAACTTTATCTTTACTGGTATAAAAGATATACGTAACTTTTTTGGTAATAATCACATACAGACAGATAGACGGAAAACTAAAAGTTTTAGAACATACCTCCATATGAGGTTTTTTTGCTCAATTTTAAGTCTAGAACAGAATACTACAATATCGGAACACCTTTAGTAAACACCCTTATATATATATATATATATATATATATATATATATATATATATATATATATATTATAAACACATTGGTATTGGTATGAAACATATTCTAATGATACAAACAAAAAATATATGCCATAATAATGTCGTGCCTCAATATAAAACATATTTATTAATTTAAAGGTTGTTTGTTGTTAATGATAAAAAGTTTCAAATGTTGAAAAGGTTTTAACATTAGCAGATTCGTATTTTTCTCGTACATTGGGTTTTATATCAGTCTTTAAACAGCAAAGCCACTATCAAATGATGTCGCATGTTTTAGTTAGGATATATGTGTTAATATGCCACGTATTAATATCTGTTATGAAGGTACTGAGGGTTAAAAGATATATTTATTCTAATATTTTCTTGTTGCCATCTTGTACCAACGGGCCAATGTCAAATTGATCACTAAGACTTAGTAAAATCCCATGAAGTTGCATTCACCATGATCGAACATCGTGGTCATTGTAAGAAATATTAAGCTTCTTGTACAATTTCAATCTGCCTATAGACTAGTTCGTTTTCGAAATATCGTTTGGAGATACATAGAGAAATAAAATGTTTCCAGGCCCTTCAGTCTTAGCTTTGTCGAACACGCAGCCAATTACATGGAATTAAAGTATATTATTACAATCAGAGAAGATTGTAACTTTATAATTATTTGCCTTTCACTCTGTGGCGTTGAAGTTAATTAGGCTGTAAAACTGGTTTGTGTAGAGTAATTATTTTATGCAAATGTTCATATAACGCTGTAATTACATTGCTGTACAAAACATTTCTCAGAAAATCTCTCAGAATCACGCCTCCTCTTTTATTAATTATAAATAATTATTAGCTCCAAGATATTTTGTTTTGTATGAGATGCCGCGATCATATCCATGCACAATTGAAGTTTGATCTGGATTTTAAAGATACGGTTGAACCATTGCCTTTAATTAATTGGGCTTATTTTATATCCTTACCGCTAGGGCAGCATCTGAAAAAAAAACAAAAAAACTAGAAATACCCTAGAGAATCGTATTACCAGATAGAACATTTTCTTAAATTAATGTTATGTTAAGAAACTAAGTTATTAAAATGTTCTCTAAAGCTCAACAAAATCCCATAAAGTAACAAGGAGCATCATTGAAATGAGTTTCCTATATTGAAATTAAGCCTCAAGTAAAAATGTCCTTAAGATCATGTCCTTAGATCAAGTCGTAGTTGAGATGTCCAGCAGAAAGAATGTACACCGGCAGATAGAGAATTAGACTGACTGAAGATACATTATAGCAGAAAGTTCAGTGATAATCTATATATATATATATATATATATAATATATATATATATATAATAAATGTTTTAAATTTAAGTGTATAGCTCATATCATTTTCAAGATTCCAAACTGAGTTTTAGGCTTTGCTAGCGCTCACCCAAATATCATGGAGGGACGTAAATAATCGTCAAATATCTTGACAATACCAGAAATAAACTGAAACAGTGGAGTATCGAATAATCCAATATCACGTAACGAAAATGTTACGAACCGAATCCACCACACATCACATGTAGACAGATAGATTTACTGCTCGTCAAGGCAATGAACACTATAATTCTATCCGATATTTCTTGCGAGCTTCTATATTTCACAGGATTTTATACGCACATTTCCAGGAAGCGCAAATTATGAATATAGAAAGAACAATAACCCAACATATTATAAAACAATACTCACAAAATGTAAATAATGTAAAACGATTCAAGGTATTATATTATTAGTGGAACACGGAAATTTAGAAAAGCAATCTTTATCCTAAATTTCAAACACTTGTGTCTAGAACATCTAGAACTAGAAAATCTTGAATATTTTTTTTCTAGATTTTAGAATGACTTGATGGTCTTGTTCAATATTTTTTAACCTATGAAAGTTTTTTTTAGGACAAGGGAAGACTTTATTAATTCTTTTAAGATCGTAACATTCTTCGATTTTGTCTTTTCTGTGCTCAGTATGATATTTTTACAATAGGTGATAAAATCTAAGGTGATAAAATATTTGTCAAAAACAAAATTTGTCATTAAACAAAATATCTTGTCCCGTGCAATATTCAACCGATCCGTGATGACAAGAGTTGTAAGATATCTGACTTACTTAGGGGACGGTGACTCTAAGGGTCACGCAGCTGTCAATGAATCAAAGCCTTATGGAGATTTAAATATAGAAAAGGCTGAGTGTATAGGAAATGTTTCCAAAAGGATGGGGTCGCGACTTCGAAAGCTGTGTAAGACAACGGGAACATTGAGTGATGGTAAAGCACTTGGAGGAAAAGGTGGGCTTACTGGCCCTGAAATAGATACCATTCAGTCCTACTATGGTAATGCCATAAAAAACAACAGGGATGACTTACTTGAAATGAAAAAGGCCATATGGGCAATTTTTATCTGTTACCATAAAATGTCAACAGATGCTAACCCTAAGCATACTTTATGCCCCGAAGGTGTACTTTCATGGTGCGGTTTCAACCGAGCAAAAATAACTAAAGAGCCATATTCCCACAAGCACTCTCTTCCTGAAGTAGTTTTAAATGCCATCAAACCTGTCTTCAATGACTTATCAAGCAACACTCTTCTAAGTCGATGCACTTATGTCGTACCCAAAATCCAAACGAGTCATTGAATGGAGTTATATAGAAGCGCCTGCCAAAAACTGTATTTGTAGGTATGACAACCTTAAAAATAGGAGTATATGACGCAGTTATTAGTTTTAACAAAGGTGCTTTAGGGAAACTAGATGTTTTACAAGCTCTTAAACTAAAATACAGTGATAATTGCATTATGCGCCTTCAGAAAATTGATAGATTACAGATCGTATCTGCCACTTTATATCCGTTGGTTTAATAAAGACCTATTTAAGGGATTCCAGCCTATCTTATCTGTGTAGAAATTTCACTGGAGTATTAGACATGCACGATACGTTTAGATCACTATAAATTACAGAATGTATCTGCTACTGTATATCCGTACGTTTAATAAACATCTATGTAAGGGGTTCCAGCCTATCGTATTTGTATGGAAATTTCACTGGAGTATAAGACATGCACCAAACGTTTAGATCACTATAAATTACAGAATGTATCTGCTACTGCATATCCGTACGTTTAATAAACATTTATGTAAGGAGTTCCAGCCTATCGTATTTGTGTAGAAATTTCACTGGAGTATTAGACATGCACCATACGTTCAGATTACTATAAATTACAGAATGTATCTTCTGCTGTATATCCGTACGTTTAATAAACATTTATGTAAGGGGTTCCAGCCTATCGTATTTGTGTGGAAATTTCACTGGAGTATTAGACATGCACGATACGTTTAGATCACTATAAATTACAGATCGTAACTGCTACTTTATATCCGTTGGTTTAATAAATAACTATTTAAGGGATTCCAGCCTATCTTATCTGTGTAGAAATTTCACTGGAGTATTAGACATGCACGATACGTTTAGATCACTATAAATTAAACATCGTATTTGCTACTATATATCAGTTGGTACAGTAAAGATTTATCTTTAGGGGTTTCCATCCTACTCCACACAAGTAAAAGACTCACAGTAAGTAACATACAAGCAGCATACGTATAGATCACTGTACACTATACACCGTAGCTGTTACTTTATATCAGTTGGCACAATAAATATTTATTTTCGGGATTTTCATCCTACTCCACACATGTAAGAAGTCACTAGAGGTAAAACGTGAACAACGTATTGTTGCTTTATATACCTGCCATTGCCACATAAATTCGCATGTTCCCCCGTTACCAGCCGTCAGTTGGGGAGTATTTATGTTTGTGTGCTCTCACGGTCAGTCCTCACAACGCTCTCAATTACTGTGGCCGATATTCTCTAGTACAGCTTTATTTCGTCTAGCATATTTGTTATAATATTGTTGTGAATTTATTTTTAAAACCAATTTTGAAAAATAATCTGAGTAGAAACCAATTTATAACAATCACAACAAAATGCACTGTGAAACTTCTTAACAATAATATTAAAGATTATCTTACCAAATATACAATAAATATATCGTAAATTACTAAGAGTAGGAAATAGAATGGTAACAACACCCTATTGTTGAGCTGTAGTTGTTAGAATCCAAAATATGGTCCCTAAAGGCTTCCACCCAAGATTTATGATCATCCATTCTTCAATCAGCGGAAAGAAATCAAAAAAGTACCTATTTGCTTACTAACTGTTAATACAATTCCTGCGTCATCTAAAAGCGCTAGGATGGAAACCTTCATAAGCTAATCATTCATGGGCGAATTTGAGAAGAAATTTTAAAAACAAACCAGGTTGCGGTTCTTACAAAATTATGAAAAACTCTAGGGAATTCAAATGCAACCTAAGTGGTTTACTTTCCCATCATTGGAAAAGTAAACTGTGACTCTAAGAATGTAATTTTTAAAATTAAGTGTAAATTTTGTAACAAACAATAAATTGGACAAATATTTTATCACCTTAGATTTTATCACTTATTGTAAAAATATCATACTGAGCACAGAAAAGGCAAAATCGAAGAATGTTACGATTTTAATAGGATTAATAAAGTCTTCCCTTGTCCCTTGTATTTAATGGTTGGTGGAGTGAACAATATGTGCTTAGTTAGGTTGAGATAAATTTGCTGAATGTGATGGTTAACATGATTATTGATAATAGAGTGTAAAAGAAGCATGTGTTGATCCTTTACCGTCAACGTTTTACAGTGTGGTTGTATGATAACCAACTCTAGATTTGTGATATTGTAATTCAAATAGGCGCAAGAGAATGTTTTTTGTTAAAATTAAAGTAAGAAAATGATTGATTCCATTTGGTAATATTTTCGACATCTTGATCTTGAATCATGAATTTTAAATACAATAAACATCCAAGGTCTGGCTCTTCTGTTTTGTTTTTTAGGCTGTGATCCTTGACATTAAATCATGAAATTGAAAATTTCAATTGTGAACCACTCCTTGATATAGAAAAGCTGGAAAATATTGCATGAACTCGATTCAAACTAAACCTATTACCATGACCTATAAAAGGAATAACGATTATGTTATAAGTGGGCTTAGTTAAGATATCAACTAAATAAGTAAGAAGTCTTCATAACATTCTGCTAATCAGGATTGGTTTCGAAATTAATAATTTCACATCGGTAGGTACTCTTGGCAGAATTTCGAGCTATATTTACATAGCACGATACACTAATATGCTGTACATATTAAAAGAGATATTCTTTATTTAGAGTATGTGTGAGACTGAGACATTTTATTTAAGTATTAATTAAACTGTCTAAAATATCTCTAATTAAAAAAAATTATTTTCATTTTTTGCAATTAAAAAACATGCATAATGTCAAATATAAAACAATACCATTGATTGTATGTACCATTTTGAGTGATGATTTTTGAACGATAATTTTCTTATCATGTACACCCTTAAACACACATAATTACATAACAGTCACTAAGCTGGCCTTGGTTCCATATATTTGCAAGAACTGAGTTCCATATATTCTAGGTTATATAATAGAAAAGTAACTATTAAATTACAGTGTCGTACTTATATCATAAAATATCTTGTATATAATAGTTGGTGTTGTGTCAAATATTAATGAGCAACGGCGAGAAGATGTTGAATGATATGAAGCTTCCGAAGCCATGACCAACTGAAACTTATCTAATGGTTGGTGTTGTGACAAATATACGCTTAGTAGTGGGGTGAGGATATTGGATCCTTTAAATCATTTGAAGTTATGAATTACTGAACCTTGTATTTAATGGTTGGTGTTGTGACAAATATACGCTGAGTAGTGGGGTGAGGATATTGGATACTTTAACTCTTTTGAAGTTATGAGTTACTGAACCTTGTATTTAATGGTTCGTGTTGTGACAAATATACGCTGAGTAGTGGGGTGAGGATATTGGATACTTTAACTCTTTTGAAGTTATGAGTAACTGAACCTTGTATTTAATGATTGGTGTTGTGACAAATATACGCTGAGTAGTGGGGTTACGATATTGGATACTTTATATCTTTTGAAGTTATGAGTAACTGAACCTTGTATTTAATGATTGGTGTTGTGACAAATATACGCTGAGTAGTGGGGTGAGGATATTGGATCCTTTAACTCTTTTGAAGTTCTGAGTTACTGAACATTGTATTTAATGGGTGGTGGAGTGAACAATAGTTGAGATAAATTTGCTGAATGTGATGGTTGACGTGATTATTAATAACAGAGTGTAAGAGAAGCATGTGTTGATTCTTGACCGTCAACGCTTTACAGTGTGGTGTATGATAACCCCCTCTATATTTGTGATATTGTAATTCAAACAGGCGTAAGAGTATTTTTTTGCTAAAACTAACGTAAGAAAATGATTGATTCCATTTGGTAACATTTTCGACACTTTGATCTTGAATAATGAATTCAATTACAATAAACATCCAAGCTTTGGCTTGTCTGCTTTTGTTTTTCAGGCTGTAAACCTTGACACTGAATGATGACGTTGAAAATCTCACTCCTTGACAATGAGCTAAAAATATTTTATGACCTCGATTCAAACTAATCTACAATACCATGACCTATAAAAGGAAAAAACGATTATGTTATAAGCGGGCTTAGTTACGATAGCTACTACATACGTAAGAGTAAAGTCCTCATCACCTTCTGCTAATCAAGTTTGGTTTCGAACATTAATAATTTCACATCGGTAGGTATTTTTGGACGAATTTAGAGTTATATTAAAATAGCACGTTACACTAATATTTTATACATATTAAAACATATGTTCTTTATTTATAGTATGTGTGAGACTGTGACATTTTATTTTAGATGTAACCAGTATAAGAGCTTTAATAATAACATTATTGTATATATTTTAATAAATGAAAACTGAATTCATAGGAGACTCATATTGGAGCTGTACAGATTCGGTAAATCCTGTTTGCGCCCTGTGCTGCAGACTTTAATAAACAAGAATTGAATAAAGTAAAGCAAGTTCCCGCCAGTTGCAAGCTCTTATAGTATTATTGAACACTATGTAAAAAACATAAATATAAGTAAAGCTAACTAAAATCTAGAGGTTTTATGACAAATAAAAACCTTATAACGTATAAATTCAATATTACATACCTAAATACTTTAGTAAATTCCAGGCGAAGGCGGATCGTACTATTGCTAAAATAAATTATTTATAAGAGTGACTAATACAACTGTAAAAACATTTTAAAAATGCAAACTGTAATAAAAGTATACTGCACAGATAGATAAAAATCATTGATCTGTTATCATTTTTCAATGTAAACTCTCACTAAACTGTCATTGGTACACGAAGTACTATGTCACAAGAATGAGGGTTGACAAAATTACTTACTCAAATCTTCAAATTTTTCAAGATGATCAAATAGTAGACCTTGTCACGCCCGTCTATGGTAAATTTCAAAACCCTTTCAACTATAAGTTATTCTGTTTATTTGCTTTTAGTTATTTTTGACAAGGAAAGGATTGCGAAGTTAATAATATGGTTTTGGGCATGTGGCATTGTTCAGTCATATAAAAACATAGAACTTGGTATCGAGATGTCCAATCTGATCTCTTTCACAGATGAATAACTAAAACCTATGTTGAAATAAATAAACCGTCATGAAGTGACGTTTGAACGATGGTTTGAACGAGGTTATTTATCCAAACCTTAAGTTGACTAGCTATTCACTAACAAAAAGTCCCTTAATTTTTACTTGCGTGAACAGATATTATCTTCTCAATATGAGCTTGTTGGTTTCATTAAACTCAGTTTGATCATTCTTATTCAATATTTTGTTTATCTATTAGCTATGTACAAGATGTCAAACCTGTCACAAAACAATTTACTGACAGCCTAGGGTGAGATAGACTGAGTGTTAACAGGGATGCTCCTCCCACAGCATGGCAAATAATGTGACCAATTAGGGAGAGAAAGAACAGCATGTGCATGTGGACAGTGCGGCTTCCTAGAATTGTTTGCAACTGGTTGCACTAGCCCAGCACTTTGCACCAGAAATATAGTGACCTCTGACATAAAGGTGAAAGTGATAACCTTTTTTCATGGCCCCATTGTAAACGATAAACTGGTCCTTTCATTAATTAAATATTTTTAACATTATAAAGGTTCAATCTGAGTTGTAGATGTAGATAACCTCATGTGAACAAGTCTACTACCTCGTCAAGGCAATGGTAGACGGAGCATCACTCTGAAAACACTATAATTCCATCCGATATTTCTTGCGAGCTTCTATATTTCACAGGATTTCATACGCACATTTCCAGGAAGCGCAAATTATGAATATAAAAAAAACAATAACCCAACATATTATAAACAATAACCACAAAATGTAAATAATGTAAAACGATTCAAGGTGTTATATTATTAGTGGAACACGGAAATTTAGAAAAGTAATCTATATCTTAAATTTCAAACAATTGGGTCTAGAACATCTAGAACTAGAAAATCTAGAATATTTTTTTATTTTTTCTAGATTTTAGAATGACTTGATGGTCTTGTTCAATATTTTTTAACCTATGAAAGTTATTTTAGGACAAGGGAAGATTTTATTAATCCTTTTAAGATCGTAAAATTCTTCGATTTTGTATTTTCTGTGCTGAGTATGGTATTTTTACAATAGGTGATAAAATCTAAGGTGATAAAATATTTATCCACTTTATTGTTTGTTACAAAATTTACAATTATTTATACCAATTACATTCTTAGAGTCACAGTTTACTTTGCCAATGATGGGAAAGTAAACCACTTCCCTAGAGTTTTTCATAATTTTGTAAGAACCGCAACCTGGTTTGTTTTTAAAATTTATTCTCAAATTCGCCCATGAATGATTAGCTTATGAGGGAGCCATCCTAGCGCTTTTAGATGACGCAGGAATTGTATTAACAGTTAGTAAGCAAATAGGTACTTCTTTGATTTCTTTTCGCTGATTGAAGAATGGATGATCATTAATCTTGGGTGGAGGCCTTTAGAGACCATATCTTGGATTCTAACCACTACAGCTCAACAATAGGGTGTTGTTACCATTCTATTTCCTACTCTTAGTTATTTACGGTATATTTATTGTATATTTGGGAAGTTAATTTTTTATATTATTGTTAAGAAGTTTCACAGTGTATTTTGTTGTGATTGTTATAAATTGGTTTCTACTCAGAGTATTTTTCAAAATTGGTTTTAAAAATAAATTCAAAACAATATTATAACAAATATGCTAGACCAGTGGTTCTCAACCTTTTCAACGCTGCGACCTCCTTTTTAGGTTGAGAATTTTGGCGACCCCCTTCTTGTAACATCGTAAAGTAAGCCTTTGTATGCAAAAAGACAGCAATAATTAGTTTTATAAAACATAAAAAAACACTACTCAAAACTATATAAAAACGTTATTGAGCACTAATTTCTTAATAATTAATAAACGATCCGGTAATAAATGTTAACGAAAGTAAATTTTAATCATTTTCAATTCTTCAGTATCAAAGCAGGCAAAGACTGTGCGCAGTGTGTATTTACAGAACTGACGCGTGGTGTATTTAAAGCCGCGGAGACAGCCTGACATGGAGCTGCGCGCGCAGCCATCGCACGGTGCAATTCGTCCTCCGACAAGCCACTGTGCAGTCGACTGCTGACGTCTTGAGAAATAGTGCGTACGTTGATCTTCAAATTGAACACTCAAGTTTTAGTATTCATAATGGATGTTTTTAAAAAGAGAAGCTTCATGTAGCAAAAGTAGTTCCGAAGTCTCAAAAACCAAAATGCCGAAAGTATGATAATGCATATCTACAGTTTGGTTTTACTGAACTTGAAAACAAACCTCAGTGTGTTATTTGTAGTGAAGTTTAATCAGTTTGAAAGCATGAAACCTTCAAAAATGAAGCGTCATCTTGAAACTAAGCATTCTGCGCTGAAAAACAAACCAGTCGAGTTTTTCCAGAGAAAACTGCTGTCCCTTCACAGTCAACAGGTAAATATTAAAAGTCATACTGATGTTAGCAAAAAAACGCCCTCAAAGCTGCGTACGAGGGTAGTGCTAAAGATTGCTAAAGTGGGGTAGCCACATACCATTGCTGAGGAATTAATTCTTCCTGCCGCAATCGATATGGTTTCAAATATGATTAATCCTCAAGAAGCTGACAAGCTTAAAAAAAAAATCCCACTATCAAATGACACTGTGCCACGACGAATATCAGACATAGTGAAAGATGTTCAGAACCAGCTAAAGATGCAAATAAAAGAAAGCACGTTTTTTCGATTCAATGCCACGAATCAACTGACATTGCTAACTGTGCTCAGTTTTTGTGTTTTATTAGGTATGATTGCGGTCACTTTATTAAGGAAAATGTATTATTTAGCAAATCTCTTTGCCAGACCATGCCACAGGTGAAAGTCTTTTTAAAGTGTTCATTGAGGCAACTGAACCATTTGAAATTGATTGGAACAAATTTGTTTCAATTTTGTAGTGATGGGTGCAAGAGCCCTTTCGGGTAAAAACAGCGGATTGATTGCCAGGTTGAAAAACGTTAATGCCAAATGCAATTCTGAGTGCATTGTTTTTTACATAGACAAGCTTTGGTAGCTAAAGGAATGCCGGATGACTTGCGTCAAGTTTTGGCTGAGGCTATCAAAGTTGTTAACTACGTCAAGAGTCGACCATTGCAGAGTAAATTACTTGAAAACTTGTATGAAGAGGTAGGAGCCCTGCACAAACATTTGCTATTCCACACCGAAGTGAGATGGCTGTTCCGGGGTAACGTGTTGAGTAGGCTGTTTTCATTGAGATAAGAAATGTTGCTTTTTTTTAATGGACAGTAAAACATGAACTTTCCCATTTTTCAGCGATGAAAAATGGTTAATATAAATCTTGCTTACTTAGCTGATATTTTTTCTCATCTCAACATTTGAACTCATCACTACAAGGGACCAGAAAAAAAACTATTTGTATGCTCAAGGACCGAGTAAATGCATTTGTAAGAAAACTTACTCTTTGGAATACAAGAATAAAAGATGAAGACTTTGAAAATTTCCAACTTACACAAGAATTCAAGGAGTATGTCTCAAGTATTGGTGACCACATCCATTGACACATCATCTCTCTCATTACTCATATCATCACACCTTGAAGCCTTGATAAAGCAGTTGAATGATTATATTCCTGTTAAAAGATACAAGTGGATCTGTGTGGATAACAAAACCCATTTTTCCGAAAAAGCTGTTCAAAAAGCTGAATTGAATGCTGGCCTCCCACGATGAACTGATAAATATATCAAGTGATCAGGTCACTGAAACTAATTTGTGACGATGTTTATCCCGACAAGTTTTGGCTATGTATAAAGAAGGAACACCCCAGAATTGACTAAAGTAGCATTGAAGATTTTGATACCTTTTTCTACTTCTTACAATTGTGAAAATGGGTTTTCCACAATGGTTTTGAATTTAAAAACCAAATTAAGAAATCGTTTGGCACTGGAAAATGATATTATTTTGTGTTTGACAAAAAATCAACCCAGACATTCTACAGTTAGTTAATTCAAAGCAAGCTCAAGTTTCTCATTAAGTCATTCTGCTGGAATTTAAAAAAAAATGTATTTTTTGCAATGTATTTTGTGTAGTATGGCATTTTTTAGAATAAACAAATTTTGTCTCACAACAATAAGGCCTACGTTACGATACAAGCGGCTCGGCAGGCACCATCATTTTTAGCAGCGATGTTGAGTCATTTAGAGCTCCATTTGTTCCTTTTTGTTAATTATAGTTGTATTTTAAAATAGTACTGATTAATTGTAAATTAATTAAATATACTTATTGTAGTTAACAAGCGGACTCAACTCAGTTTCTGAATAAGTACATGGTCGCTTCATTTGATATTCGCCGCTCATATGGTATATATGGCCTGAGTTTTTTAGTTATTTTTCATTTATCACCTATCTCGCGACTCCCCCAGACCCGTCCCGCGACCCCCCTGGGGGTCGCGACCCACCGGTTGAGAACCCCTGTGCTAGACGAAAATAAAGGTGTACTTGAGAATATCGGCCGCAGTAATTGAGAGCGTTGTGAGGACTGACCGTGAGAGCACACAAACATAAATACGCCCCAACTGACGGCTGGTAACAGGGGAACATCGGAATTTATGTGGCAATGGCATGTATACCTGTAAAGCAACAATACATTGTTCACGTTTTACCTCTAGTGAAACTTCTACATGTGTGGAGTAGGATGAAAATCCCGAAAATAAATATTTATTGTGCCAACTGATATAAAGTAACAGCTACGGTGTATAGTGTACAGTGATCTATACGTATGCTGCTTGTATGTTAATTACTGTGAGTCTTTTACTTGTGTGGAGTAGGATGGAAACCCCTAAAGATAAATCTTTACTGTACCAACTGATATACAGTAGCAGATACGATCTGTAATTTATAGTGATCTAAACGTATGGTGCATGTCTTATACTCAAGTGAAATTTCCATACAAACACGATAGGCTGGAACCCCTTACATAAATGTTTATTGAACGTACAGATATACAGTAGCAGATACATTCTGTAATTTATAGTGATCTAAACGTATCGTGCATGTCTAATACTCCAGTGAAATTTCCATACAAACACGATAGGCTGGAACCCCTTACATAAATATTTATTAAACCAACGTATATACTTTAGCAAGATTGCTTCAAAAGGGGTTCTTTCTCCCCTTAAAAAAGAGAAGGTTCATAATGTATATAAACTTATTCTAGTTATCTATTACTTTCAGTGCACCTTGTACATATTTAGAGTGGGATGGAGACCCCTAAACATAATAATTGCATAAACATGTTTACTGTACCAACTGATATAAAGTAACAGGCACGATATTTAGTGTACAGTGATCTAATAGTAAGATGCTTGTGTACTACTCCTGTGAAACCCAAACACGAGTGGAGTAAGGTTGCTGTTTACTACTCCAGTGTAACTCTAACACGAGTGGAGTAAGGTTGCTGTTTACAACTCTAGTGAAACTCTAACACGAGTGGAGTAAGGTGCTTGTCTACTAATCCAGTGAAACTCAAACACGAGTGGAGTAAGGTTGCTGTTTACTACTCCAGTGTAACTCTAACACGAGTGGAGTAAGGTGCTTGTCTACTAATCCAGTGAAACTCAAACACGAGTGGAGTAAGGTTGCTGTTTACAACTCTAGTGAAACTCAGACACGAGTGGAGTAAGGTGCTTGTCTACTAATCCAGGGAAACTCAAACACGAGTGGAGTATGGTGCTTGTCTACTACTCTAGTGGAAATCCTATACGCGTGGAATAATGTTTGAAGTTTGTTACTCTAAGGTCTTTAACAACTTTTACAACTAAACTAAGTTAATGGTTTTTATTCTTGAATATATCCTTATTTAATTTCAGACTACACAATCTGTACAAGCAATGCACATATATTTTAATTATTTTTGTAGAAAATGCTTATATTACCTTGTTTATTATATTGTAAATTGATTCGCTCTTATTTTAATATATTGAAATCAAACAATTATTTACAAACTCGGGTTTCATAAACAATTTTATAAATGTATGCACATATCAACAAAACATATTAATCTTAATAATAACAAATAATTACGTGGTATAACACATAAATATATAATTCTGAAAACAAGCAATTATTTATAAACTCGGGTTTTATAATATACGAGCACTAAATTTGTAATGGTACCCACTGTTATAATAATACTTCTAAATAAAAAGAAACATGCACACTCATGCAAATGGGACTAATAAATATCAAAGAAACATTTAATTTAAAGTACGTATCAGAGTACTCTCCTATTACAGCTACATATTTTAGTGTTATAAGTGTTAAGTGAGGTCGGTATATTTCATAAAATTGAATATATTTTCTCGTTTGATAATAAATACAGCAATCAATATTGAATCCTTTAATATTCCCGCATTAAGTTGTCTAATTTTCGCGAAAAGAAATTAAAATAATATCCATAAGAAACGGTTCATAAAATTAATTAGGGAATGATATTTTTAAGCTGAATGTAATTGGTAACCATATTATACACCGATTCAAAGAAATGTATGTATGGTATGATGTTTCCTACGATAACAGAAAGGCGGCGCAATACTAAATTCATTACTGAAAGTAATAAAAGTTTATTTGAGCAGCGCCCGAGCTATCAAAACTAATGTTATCGTGAAAGTTTACGATCAAATATTGTATATCGTTGGCTATGGAGCTTAATCAAACCTCTTTGTCAGTCGGTACTCTTCCAACAATATTATAAATATAGTATTATTGTAACTATAAGCTAAATACGAGTATAGTACATTTCGGAGACGCTAGTACACTTACGAAAATATTTTTGAACTTTCTAATCATCATCTAATGACATTTGTAATATTGCAATAGAATTTATGATGGAATACAATGTTTATCATACAGTCCTTTCTATAAATATACGGCGTTTAGTTTAGAAAGTATTTTCTTTTTTTATAGCTTCGCAAGAAAACTGAATGCCTCAGACGTTAGTATACCCAATAATTTCAACTCTGACTCAATCGCTACCCATTTTCAATACTTTTCTAGTTAAAAGAAAAGAAAGGGTTAAAATTTGAATTTTCGGTTTAAGTTTTTTTAGTGGGAAAAAATTTAAGCTGTAACATCACTCGACAATTGGTCTTAGGTTTTTCCTCAAATTGACATAATATTTTCCTGATATGTAAACAAATTTTAAATTATTTCATACATGTTACATACTGTACAACTTCGTTCATTCTGATTAAGACTATCTGGAAGTTATTCAGATAAATGAAAACCTGTATTAACTGGAAATAAAATAAATACACAACAAATTACAGATAATACGAAATTTTTATGTTACGAATAAAATACTAAAATAATGAATTTTAAAATTTTGTTTTACAGGGAAGACATGCATACAGAGAAAAGCATTCCAATATAAAGAAAACTAATTAAATTAAAAAACATATTTTTCTCTATTTTGTAAAAACTCTCTATCGTTTGACTTTCTTACACTGCCGGAAATACTATCACGAAGACATTTCAAGGTTATCACGTCCCTTGAGGAAGTAGCAGAATAATAATTCCCATTTGGTATCTGAGCGCGAGCGACGCCCTTTCTGATTGTTTATTACTTTATTATCATAATCACTTTCACTGTCATTGTTACCGTTGAAGAACATAGACAAAACGGCACCTGCTGTTACAATTTCTATAAACATTATAGCACGGAATTTACTGCTAATTTGAAACCAACCTTTTACATTTACAAAATTCACAATCATCAAACTCTCGTGAGCCTTCAAGAACATTCACGTCTTCAACGCCTGGCAAACAACCTCTCCAGACATCTGGACTTCTTTAATATGAGCTGTGATGCCTTCAAGAGACAGTTGAGACTAGCCTGTCATGACTACATATTGTCTGATAACTGTTACCCCATTATTCTTGTTGTGTTGCTCTCTTATTGTTTCTGCTTGTCTTTTGTTACACATTTATAATTACGACTGTTCCTCTTGGTTATATATTTACATTTATTGCTTGCAATTGTTGTTTTTATAGTTTTTTTTCTCTGTTGGTACCTATATATATTTTACTCTTGTTATTTATTTACAGTATTTTCCCCATTGTTGTTTACTTTATATAGTTTATTTGCACTGTTATTATTTATCTCTTTATTTATTCATATGTTACGTCTTAGACAGTAATGTGCATGCATTGAAGTTAAATATTTTTTATTTTTTCAGTTTTTTATTTACCACTATCAGTCATTAATGTTAATATTTTTTTACTCTTGTTATTCATTTAAAGTTTATCTTTCATTGTTGTTAATAATTTTATAGTTTATTTGCACTGTTATTATTTGTCTGTTTGTTTCTCCATATGGTGTCACATCTTTTACAGTAGTGTATTTAAGTTAATACTATCACTAATTTATTATATACTTTGCGACCTCGTGTCGTCGCGACCGGAAGAGGGCACCTTCCAGAGGAATATTAACCGTGGATCCGCCACTAGATTCCCTCTATCCAAAACCTAACCAGCTTTGATGAATAAAGACTAACTAATAATTTGGATATAGTTCCGAAAGTTTCCCTAACAATAATTATATCAAGTCCCAGGCCACGTACACTCACTTTACCCGTCCGCTTCACCCGATCGCTGCACAACGACTCGCTCGCACAACCTCCGGTCCCAGTTTGTTAATCTAGCAGGAAAGATCCTACTAGAACATGTCCAGAAGAGTTCCGGATGGTAGGAGGCTCCTATTGTTTGAGCTAAGGGCTAGAGGTCAAGGCAACTGGCTATCGCGTTCGCGGCTACTGAAGGATTACGCGCGCCAAATTCAAATCTATAGCGGCACTCGCCGCATCCTCCCCTCCTTCTCCGAGGAGTACGAAGGCTTAGCCATTAAGAGTGGTAGAATGGGTAAGAGGAATGTTAACTGGAAGTGAATCAGTTATAGTTAAAATGAGCCAAATATCTTAAACTAGAACGCAGAGCTTACTAAAGTTTTCAAGAAACACTACCATGCAGAAAGGCAGTGCAGACACCGCGCCCATTCTCGCTGAACAGCTCCAGTCCTCAACCACAGACAAATTCAACCCATAGTGGAAAGCAACTACGATCTATCTATCACCAATATGTCACATACCTGCTATATACTTCTAACTCTTCCAAAGTTAAGGTTTGGTTACTTTAAAAAGTTCATTTAAATTATAGAAGATAATCTAGGTCAAATGAATCAGGATTCTGGAAACCGTGTTTGATTGAGAATCACGACCTACATTCAGCCCCATCATCAGACTCAGATTTCCCTCCAAAAATAGGCCAAGTAGGAAAGGAGAAGTTAAGGATATTTTATTCTTGTGTAACTCATTTGAATATTTCTTCCATCGTAGCATGCCATTATCCTAGTCCTGTTCCCCTTATTTCCCTTCCCCCCTCCCGCAACGGGAGACAAGCCTGCTACCAACAAGCGAATGCACCGAACGCAGAAGGAGAGGGAGTGAAAGGTCCCCATGACCTCTCTGGAAGAACATATACAATTGTTTTGTACATTTTCTTTCAATATTTGAAATACAGGAAAGGTGGTGAAAAGATTATATGGCCATTGGAAAAGTAAATCCAAATCTAAATGATGAGGTCTCCTAGTGACTACAGTCATAAGAGGCAAGGAAAGAGGAGAATTGGTCTGCTAACAAGTTCTTTAAACTTATCTACCCTATTAGTTTCTCAAGATAGTTTGGTGACATATGGAAAGTAGTTTTCCCTAAATGGAGTGTTCAAATCGAGAAAGAATGGGCCAACAAATAATAACTGAAGAGAAAAAAAATTCCTGTTGGCTCAGAGTTAGTAGGCCAGGATATGATTGGTAATAACCATTAAATTGTGGATAGGATAACCACTCTATATAACTAACACATACAAATAAATATACATATAACTGACCATTATAAGGTCGTAACACGCATGCTCGAAAATACAAAGTAACATTTATCAACGAAAAACCATACACGAACACTAAATTACACAGAGATTAACATTTATAGCAATAAATAACGATTGACTAACTGGCTTGAGTGCTTCACAATAGCATTAGCCTAGTTGTATATAGGAGAATACTTTGTTGAAAAGTCGACTATAAGGGAAATGCTGAATAATGTCGGTTCTAAAGCATTTATCGATACAGATTATTCTCTATCCCTAATTGCCTTAAGTTATAACTTAACAAAAAAATAAATGAATAGGATAAAGATAGTTAAAGATGTGTTAATGAAGTGTGTTTGGGGTTGCGCATAGGAGGCAATGAGACTGTCGCTGCTCCCAATATTGATTACAGAAAAAATATATAAATAAATGCTAAATCATGGAAGCTGTAAATACTTCAAACAAAAAAAAATCTAAACGGCAGATCTCATAACCACCCATCCCCATGTAAGTATATAGTAGACAGTTTGGACCAAACACCAGAATTGCCAAACCCAACACCAGGTAGCAAGAGGAGAGCACACGCAGGTGAACTCCTTAGCCAAATCCACCTCGGTGTCAGGCAGAGCCACCAATGCAGGGTCCCAATGAAGAGTAGAAACAGAAAAGGAAATGTTATTTGTAAGGGGTAATATGAAAGAAGAATGAAAATAAACTTAAATTAAACCTAATATCACAATGGCTTTTTCGGAATAGAGGAAATATCTAGTGGCAGATCATTGTTGTGGAGTTGGGAGAATGCACTTTTTAATATGGGATACATGTGCTGACCTCACAAATTTATTAACAACTGCCAGAATCGGAGACAATAGACTGGGGAAACCCAAAGTAGGAAAATAGGCCTCGTTTAAGGGCATTTACTGTAGTTATAGCTGTTGAATTCTTAGTTGGGATCATGACTGAAAATTTGCTAAACGCGTCTACAATGGTTAGTAGCCACTGGTGACCACGTTTAGTTCTGGGGAGAGAACCAACATAGTCAATCATGATCTTTTCAAAAGGTCTTCGTGCTAGATCAGACGATAGATAACCATATTTTGTGTTTGGGGCTGGCTTACAGCGCTGGCACTGCAAGCATGATTTAACCATGTTAGTTATTGTTGCTGTAAGATCAGAACTGTAAAATGTTCTTTTTAACCGATTTAGTGTTTTGGAGATTCCCAAATGTGCTCCAACCGGGGACGTGTGATACATGGAAAATAGCATGTGGTGAAGTTTTTTGGGAACAACAACACGCGGTCTGCTCTGGGAAGGGGTTTTATAGACTAAGACATTATCAATTATTTCATAGTTTGGAGGGTGTTGTCCAGACTTAATTGACTTAATTATATTTTTTAATTCAGGGTCTAGGGCTTGATGTTCTCTTATGTCTTGGAAGGCTTCTGGTAGAGAGAAAAGAACTAAACATTTTGAGGTAGGATTTTGGAGTTTGCATGTCGAAGGTGTTGAACTTGTGTCATGTTGTTGGGGAGTTGTGGGGTCTTCCTCGTACAAACGAGAGAGGCAGTCAGCACCAACGTTCTCTTTGCCCTTAATGTGACTGACTTGAAATTTAAATGTGTTTATTAAGGCAATCCATCGTGCTATTTTCCCAATTTGCCTGGGATGGTTCAGCGACCAGGAAAGAGCACTATTATCCACAAAAAGAGAAAATTCTCTATGCTCTAAGTAAGTTCTGAACTTTTCCAAGGCAAACACAACAGCAAGAGCCTCCAGTTCAAAGTTTGAGAAGTTCTTTTCATGGAGGGTCAGGGCACGACTGGCGTAAGCAACAGGTGCTAGGCTGCCATCCAAAGTTTCCTGGGACAAGACCGCACCCACAGCCGTGCCAGAGGCATCGGTCTGCAACGTGAAGGGTTTTTCGAAGTCGGGTAGCCTCAAAACAGGTGAAGATACTAAAATTGCTTTAAGGGTTTTGAATGCCTCCTCCTGAGAAGGTCCCCATATGTATGGAACGCCCTTTCTTTTTAAAGAATTTAAGGGTTCCAAAATCTGAGAAAATCTTTTAATGAATCTCGAGTAATATGAGCACATTCCCAGAAACCTAGAAAGTTGTTTTAAATTCTTTGGTGTTGGGTAGGAGTCGATAGGTTTACTTCTGTCAGGATTAAGACTGATTTTACCATTATGAAATATGTGACCCAGGAATTCGATTCTAGGAGATGCCACAACCATTTTTTCAGGACTAACAGTCAGACCAGCATCTCTAAGCCTGTCTAAAACTATCTTAAGATGCTGTACATGCCCGTTGAAACTGTTACTGAAGACAACTAGGTCATCAGAATAAACAAAAAGGAATTTGAATTTTATATCTCCAAAGACTTTGTCAAGTAGATTTGCCAAAACCATGCCACCGGAAGCTAAGCCGAAGGGCAGATAGTTGTACTCGTAACAACCTGTGCTTGTGACAAAAGCCGTGTATTTTTTGGAATTCTCATCAAGAGGAATTTGATTATAAGCGCTTACAAGGTCCAGGTGGGAAAAATGAGAAGCCTTCCCTAAATACTAGAATGCTGACTCCACCGTTGGCATGGGAGTGTTCTCCAGCTCAACCATCTTATTTATGAGACGGTAGTCTACCACCATGCGACTTTTACCATTCTTTTTCGGGACTAAAAACGCCGGACTTGAATATGGAGAGTCACTATGACGAATAATACCCTTACTCAACAGGTCTTTAATATGGCTGTTTAGCTCTTTCAGTTTGGGAGGAGCATAATGAAAAGGTTTTGAGCGGACAATCTTATTAGTTGTTATGCGGATGGTATAAGATATTAAGTTTGTTTTGCCAAGGCATGGTGTTATGGTATCCGGGTACTGCTGCAATAGGTTTTTTAAAATGTGTTTTTGTTTTGTGTTCAAGTTTTCTCCTAATGTTGGTGCTGTATGAGTTGGTTCTATGTTAGGTTGAGCTGAATGATCCTTGGAATTGATTAATAATTAAGGTTGTGTCAAAGGAAAAAGTTATTTTACGCTGAGCCGCATTGATCACCATTTTACTGTGATCTACAAAGTCCAAACCCAAAACAACTGCCACCGGTAGGCTATCTGATACAAAGAAAGGAAAAGTCCAGGAAAGGTGTAAAATTTTAAAATGCAATTTAATCTGTTTTTGGAAATTCATGTAAGTACCATTCGCTGTCATGGCTTGAGTTCTGGTGTTAAGTGAGTTAACGTAAAACCCTTTACCTTTCTGAAGATCCTTAAAGACTGACCCAGATATTATTGAGTATGTGGAGCCTGTATCAATTATTGCTTCAAGTTTGATTTCTTTTATGTATAGCCAGATAGTAAGGAGATCTACTTTGGGTAAAGAAGGTGCCATAGATCGGACAGGGCGATTCACCTTCAGTTTAGGGGAGACAATTTCCCTGTCTAAAAATGCCTGCCTGGGAAGTTTAAATGTTTCGGCCTGGAATTAGACTGACCAGAATAATTAGATTGCCTATTCTGCTGACCGTTTTGGTAGTTACGCTGACTTGTGTTGTTTTTTGGTGTACTATATTGGCCTGAATGGTTATTTCCTGATTCCAAGTGTGAATGACCGCCATTACGACTATTTTTATGTTTATAACGATTAAAGTTACGTGACCGGTAATTTTGGTAGTGGTGTTGACCGTTAGTATGATTAGAGTGGCCACTGCTTCGGTTGTAAAACAATCTGTTGTTCTGTTGAAAACTTTGATTATATGGTATGGAACTATGAAGGGATGTAGGTGGGGGTACGTTGGTTTGTGAAAAGTCATAATATGTAAGACGTAGGTCATCTACCGTGGGGGCCAATTTTAAAAGATCATTAATGCAGTGTGGTGTTATAAGTCCTGATAAGCAGGCTCTAGTGGAGGGATCGAGACCTGCCATAATAGTAGTAAAGACAACTGCATTATCTACTGTAGGGTTTAAAAATGTAAACATGGCACTAATGTTGTGTACATAGTCAGCTAAGGACTCTGAGTTAGTTTGCTGGCGGTACAAAAACTGATTCTGAGCTTCCCTCAGTGTTCTATCAGTTAAGAGTGAAGTACGTATTGTCTGGACCAGTGAGAGCCAACTAAGATTAGACGTGATAGCATTTAACCATATACCACGAAGTCTACCCTCAGTCCGTGGAATAGTATTCGTAATAAATAGTTTGTCACTTAAAAGGTTCAAGTTGAATATTTCTGTAGCTTTAATTACAAATTGTACGAGGTCTGGGAGGGACGAACCTGAAGTCATAGGCAGGGCTCTAATCATTTCGCGAACAACAGAAGGAAATGTCGCATCACTATCTCTATTATGGCTTGAGAATAACTCGGCAATCTGTGAAGACACTACTTCTGTAGTGCGTTCAACTGTCGTTTGTGTAAGTTGTTGCATAGCCACGATCAAATTTTGTATATTCGGATCTATTATTGTTTGTGAAGGTGTGTATGTTATGTTGGACTGTACCTCAGAATGTTGTGTGACTGTTGGTGTAACATTAGTCGAGGCTGCTCTAGTTTCTAATTTGGATTCATTAATATTTTCGTCTGAGTCGATTTCACCTAATTTATTTTTTCTTTAATATAAGCACGAAGCTGAACTCTCATTCCCTCAAGTGTACCTGCTGGTGTGATGCCCAATAGAGAGCATTGATCCCGGGCCTGAGTTGATTTTAACTCTTTAATCCACGCTACAGTTTTGGGAATATTGTCTGGTTTATACATATTTGATGAGCGAAAATAAGAACACAATAAGTTAAACAAAGCAAACTGGTACCAAAATATGTTTACGTTTGTAATTATTAGACTGGGGGAGTCTGAAAACAATAACAGTAATAAAACAAGTATCTCAAACAAATTGGGCTGACCTTGCTTTGAGAAAAATACAGCAAACCAACACCTATTGGGTGGAAAAAATCAGGTAGTTACTTTAATAAATTATAAATTAGTTTTATATTGTTAAAAAGTTTAAGTAGTTTAAATTTTTATAATATTTACTCTGTAAATTAGCTTGTATATCTCTTTTGAATAAATAAAAAGTTATTATATTCAAATTTCATTGTTAGACTTATAATTATTGTAAGAACAGTTTAAGTACCTGAAACAAATGCTTGTATCCCACATTAAAAATATTTCCAAGCGAAGTGATATTTAGAACACACAGGTTAAGATTCTACCGAAAGTAAAATATTCGCAATAACAACAAATAACAATGTCACCAATTATCTTACCTGTATTCGTAACTCAAGGTTAGTTACAAATGATCGTCACAAGCTGCAATTTACATTAAAACAAAAGGCACCAGTCATTATTATGTGTTTAACACTAACTAATATAACCAACATCTAAACGTATATAAGGCTAAGTCGTAAAATAATTTAAAGAAACCATTCGGTTTACAATTTATTTAAGTGAAAACGAAAACAAATCACCGTTGACTTACAAAGATAACTTACGTAGTACCTTAAAACATTGACCGGAAATTATAAAATATTCGTGCTTAACTGTAGTAAAATCTATATTAACCTCTTCAAATCTACAATTTAGAGTAACATAATTAGACTTCGTTATCTATACGGAGTGATACAAAAACCGGATCTGAGGAACTCTGCTTACGCAATTACGTCCTTGCACGGCAAACTGACTAGTCTTGTGTCGAAAAATATTACTGCAGTTCCAAAAATTAGAAAATCTAATTGGGATAAAAATATGAAGTAAAATAATTATAACAATTGCGAGCTTAGAACTATAAGTATAATTACGAGGGAAAATGACAAATTTAAATTTTTAAACTGTCTTAAGGGGAGCACTTCGCCCTATCTTCGTAATGTTAACATAGGTACACTTATCTCAAGAACTACTTGAGGTATCTTCATAATTCTTTTTTTTCATTTAAAGAGGGCTTCTAGGGGAACACGTGGAACCAAAAAAAAATTTTTTTTGGCATATACCCTAAAAGTTATATATTTTTGTTTTAACGCTTGTCAAAAACCTATATAAATATGTGTATATGTATGTATATAAATATTGAACTCAGTGAAATGTGATGTTTTTAGTGGTTCCACATATGTAAAACAGTGCTACAAACAAACATACAAAAAAAATTTCATATTCCTTCCATTTGTAGTTTTTGAGAAACATGTACTTTTGTATTGAAAACCGCAACTTTCGGAAAAACACAAAAAAACGGAAAAAAATACTGCTTTATTACCTTTTTCAGTACATTCCAGGTGCATAGGCTGGCTGATCTCCTTCCTGCTCCTCATATTCATCCTCCAGACTTCTTTTTAGTAAGTTTTTCTTCTGTCTAATTTTTTTCTCTATATCTTCTTGAGCTTTCTCTGCCTTCCAAAATTCGCCGCCGGTCAAGCTTTTTCATTGCTGTAATAAAATGCTGCCCTGGTGACACTCCTATTTCTTGAAATACTTTGCATTTGCCAATGTAGCCATCATTAAAAGCTGTAACAGCTTCAATATATGCCAAATTTCAAAGTTTTAATCTCCACAAATGTTCTTTTAGGTATGTAGGTTCCAAATGACATTGTTGAGGGACTCATTGGGATTTTGAGTTTTTCCCTTAGTACATTTGCCCAGTAGAGTTTGGATTGGCTAGATCTTGAAAAATAGGTTTAATAAATGTTCATTAGGTTTTTCAGGCAAGTGATGAATGGCTGCCATGATCATAGTTTTCATAGGATTGGATTTTACGGCTTTGCGGTACTTACACCAGGTTTCTTCATCATCTGGGGACATAGTCCATGTTGAGGCCTTTCATTAGAAGACATCACATGGAAAAAACTCTGCCCAAATGGCTTTTTTCATGTCTTCAACAGAGTTTGTGTTGCGTCTAATTGCCAATCCGTAGTATTTTTGGAGCTGAATAATGGCAGAAATCTGTTAGCTTGTTCTTGCCGCCAAGTCGTGAGCCGTCAGGGAGTGTTTTAGTCTTAGCTTTTAGATTTTTTAATCTCGATCCCATCCGTTTCTGGACATGGCCTATGCATTCTATCTTTGTTATGGCAGTATCACCATAGGGCTTGGCTTCGCATACACTGGAGTACGCCTTGCTGTCTCCATCACCAAGGTATTCAAGGTAACGAGCCTCATACAATGCCTGCGAGCGCTGAAAAATTGCGACTGCTCCAGCAACTTTCCATGGCTCCACTAGAACCTTCAAAGTTTGCGATACAGCCATCACCATGCGTGTTGTTTAGTCTCTATTAGTGCATCTGCAATATTTAGATAAAATCTCGATGTCTAGGACCTTTACCGGTTGATAAAGATGTCACTGATACCACTCCATTTAGTGAAAGGTGACCCCGCTTCTGCCATGAGCCATCAGCAGCTATAGCGAGGTCTCTGCAACCATCATTATCCGATACAGCTTCTTGCACAGCACTTTGCATTGACTTCTTACACACTAACTCAGCAATTGAACCCAAGTAATGCTCATGTTCATGATATCTCAAAGGCGGAGGTGTAAGATTCATAAAAGCGCAAATTTTCTCCGCAGGCCACTCTAAACCTTTGCCTATGTTACGCATAGCATAAACCAAACGAAGATTTAGGGTCATAAAATGTGTTAGGCCTATCAGACTTTGCTTCATTCTGATTAGTGTTAGGCCTGACTAATTCAGAGTTTGTCACAGTAATAGTGTTTTCACAATCAGAACAGCTGACTATAATTTTTGATGCTAAGCCTACAATGTGTTTTACTTTGTAAACAAGTTGGCCATGGCAATTTTTACACACTGAAACGTTACTAAGAGCCTCATTCAACAATCCTATATTAAACTATACAGTTTTCAGACTCATCATTTTCATTCAATTGGTACTGTTTCAAAAAGGACTGACCTTCTTAGAAGATGCACTTTGAGGTCTTGGCCCTATCCACATTTGGAGTATTGGTACCCTCGATTGTTACTTGATCCTGAGAAACTAGGCCTAGGACTAGTTGGAGGGTTATGTTTGATTTCCTTTGAAAACGCGTTTCTTGAAAAGCAGGCTTTTGAACGTGGGCATTATAAAATTCACTACACTTATAACAAAAAATACTCAGAACTCTCCACTAAACTCACAAAAAACCATAATCATTTACGTAATTTTCACTCTCTCTAAAACAGAAATGTCAGTAACCAAAACATGTATGCTACCTAGGTTATAAAGCAATGGTTATAAAACAGATTGTTTTGTTGGTTAGTGTAAGTTGTTGACATAACAAACTGTCACTGCCAACCAAATCATGAACATGACTGCAACGAAGTAGTACTATAACAGCACCATTCAAAGTGTGACTGCTACAGGCCCGAAACTGCCTGCAGGCCTATTAAAAAAAAAATATTTCGGACACTTCTAGTCATCATAAAAAAAAATTTAATACCACCATTGTTATCGGGAAATTCCAAACTTTAATAAAAAAAAAAAAAAAAAAAAAATTTGTAATTTTTTGAGATTTTTTACGAAGTGCTCCCCTTAAAACGAAACGAGAAATTCTAGTTTGAAACAGACAGACAGACGGAAATTACGAACTTCGTGATAATAATTTTTAAATGACTTAATCCTTATGAAAAACTTGAAAACGGAATTGTGGCTGTAATAAATAAATGGACAGTTATGTCAATAAACGTTAACAAAGAAAAATACTGCATAACACCTATAATTAGTGAAAAAAAAATAGTGTTACAGTCTAATACAAAGTGTACTTCAGGTTACTAGTATCAAAGAAAATTATAGAACTTGGTTAAACAAATCGTAACTCTGCTTAGTTAAAGCTTAAAGGAGACTTTACTGTTTGTAGTTAAATTAATAAATGCTAAGTACTTTACAAAAGGGCAAAAAAATTAAATGATTAAGATTGAGCTAATATTGATGAAAAAATTTTAAATTAAGGACAAAACAATGTTTAATTCAAGGTAAGTAAGAGAAGTTTATAAATTGAGCTTAATTTAAATTACTAAAACCAATTTAGTTATCTGATCGGTTGGTGAAGGTCGCTGCTTCCCTCGTGGCGTCGGTCGCTGCCCTGTGGTGATTTACGCCATTGTTTGAAAAATTACCACAGTTATTCGAAAACTAAAAAAATGAACGGAATGCGTGAATTTGAAATTAAATGCTGGTTAGGAATGGTGTTGAGAATCCGAGGCGTACGGCTCGCGCTACCAATATTTGCAACCTCGTGTCGTCGCGACCGGAAGAGGGCACCTTCCAGAGGAATATTAACCGTGGATCCGCCACTAGATTCCCTCTATCCAAAACCTAACCAGCTTTGATGAATAAAGACTAACTAATAATTTGGATATAGTTCCGAAAGGATCCCTAACAATAATTATATCAAGTCCCAGGCCACGTACACTCACTTTACCCGTCCGCTTCACCCGATCGCTGCACAACGACTCGCTCGCACAACCTCCGGTCCCAGTTTGTTAATCTAGCAGGAAAGATCCTACTAGAACATGTCCAGAAGAATTCCGGATGGTAGGAGGCTCCTATTGTTTGAGCTAAGGGCTAGAGGTCAAGGCAACTGGCTATCGCGTTCGCGGCTACTGAAGGATTACGCGCGCCAAATTCAAATCTATAGCGGCACTCGCCGCAACTATCACTAATTTTTAATATAATTTATACTTTCTTATTACATTAATTATACGGTAATTATGCCTAGATCTGATTTAGAGTCCAGTTGCATGTTTGGTTTGGCCCTTTTGTTCAAGTATGATTGAATCATATACCATAAGTTAATAAATGTAAATTGGTTTTTGACCGTTGGAAGGAAATAAATAAACATTCACTTTTTACAATACTGTAGGCTGCACATTACTCTGAACATCAAACATGCTTTAATAAGATAACAAATTACGCTGTAAAATAAAAAAAATAATTGTTTCGTCTGAAAAATGTGCTGCAAAGCCTCGTTGTAAAAAGTTTCAAATGAATGTCTAAGTTTAACATTGTTAAATATAAATTATATCAAAATACTAAAATCTAGTCTGATTTTATCATAAGGTCTCGAGTGGACAGGGAAAGAGGAAATATTTTTTGATGTACTTGTTTCATCTCCTGGGAATCCCAAGTGAAACATTTCATTCTGCGAAAAGAACTGTAAGCTACATTGATTCCTCTGGGATTGTTAAAGCGCTCTAAACAGCACGCTTATCTTTCGTAAAAGCTCGTTCTTATATTTCAGTTAAAATGTGCATCTCGAGAAAAGTAGTTAAATTTTAATATTGAGTTTGTCTAATCTATCACTAATGGAAAACAGTTGGTGTGTTTATTACATCTTAATAGCAGAATAGGTCATTAATTCCCTTTATGAGTAAATAAATTACTAAAATTTAAGTATGATTGAGTGTATAAAATAACGCATTTAAGACTTGTAATGGAACGAGCTTTTATTAACTACTTCTCCCTGTAGCATAACCGTGTATTGTAGCTATTGATCTTTCCAATTCATTCCCCCAATTTGTAACGATATCGTTAGTGAATTAAATTACACCTTAGCTTGATGTTTATGTGATTTAATAATTAAAGTAATGGAATGAAACCATCATGCAACTCATGATAATTTACTGTAATCTTGTTCATCAAAGTAGTATTTAAAATAATAAAATTGTATAGAGAACTGGCATGGTCTAATTGGGTAAGATTTGTATCTGATATGAATCGATTGAAATTCCGTAATTAGTAAACAAGGAAATAAAAATAGATTATTAATCAGTTAATATTCAGAATTTTTAACAACAAGGTAATATTACGCTGAGCCAAATGTAGCCTCACAGGTGTGGCGGTTAGACATGTAATTTTGTTACCAGCCTCAAAGAAACTTGTTATGCGAGTTTTGTTTTTTTTTTAAGGAGAGACCGATCCCCTTTTAAGCCTTATTTTGTACGTCCTTATGGGCCACTGGCCTGTGCGATAATCTTATCAAACAGAATAAGAGGGAGAGTCGATACAGTACGAGGTTGATGGTACTGATAAAAAGTGCAACGGTCACAGACAGGATTTGAACCTGCGCTATCTCTAACTCAGACCTCTCGGCCATCGGCACTCCCTTGTACCCTGTACCTTGTATTACAGTTTATTTCTATTTCAGATCGTTAAATATATCGTTAGAATCATAGACAGGGAATGTTTTTAACAAGTTTTAATAATTGTAATGATTCACTTTAGAGATTATACACATTTCAATTACTGGAATTTTAAAGTTTGAGTCTAATGTTCTTATTAGTCTTCGCAATGATTATACGATAAGTTAAGTATGAGGTAAATAACATCTATTGTATCTTATTACGGTTCTTTAAATTGTAAATTGTTGCTCCTGTCAAAAATCGGGATGCCTCAAGCATGAAGCTCCAGTTTGCGTACAACATTTGTAATCATCCTATTTCTTTCCTTTACTAAAAAGTTGTGAATTATATTTAAACTGACTTTCTCATGAGTTAGAAATTGAGAACTAACTAACAGTCAAAATTTATCCAGTTTTGTCACATCATTCAGACTTGGATGTACGTGAGAGAAACAACATAAATTATCTCCTAAGTGTAATAATAACCTATTTTTTCAATCCTTTTTCATAACAATTTTAAATTTTTCATAACTTTCTGTTGAACATAAACATAATAATAATCAATGACAAAAGATAACTTTCAGGAATAAATAGTAATACATAATAATAATAAATAATGATAACACGTCAATTTTAAAATTCCCCTAAGATAGTTGAGCACTATTATCCACGGCCCACTCTACAATAACTGCAGGCACGCAATGGCAGTCCTTACCCTTCATTAGTGGAACACAATGGTAGGCGGCAAAATTGCTGACATTCCACGAGTTCCCACCTTTCAGATCTGTGGCGCGTTCATTGATGGGATTTATTAAATTTAGAACTGCTTTCTCGAAACAACTTATGAAACTAGCAATAATATAATATATAATAATGTATGTCTACTGTAATATGCATTGATGATACTAACAATTTTAGATAGTTACCAAACTATAAACTCATTCTGAATACTACGGTCGCCTTAGATGTATCCCAATACTGTTTCAAATTTGTCTTATTCTTTGTTTGTTCGTTTAGCGTTATTAAAGCCTGTCACTCAAGAGACTGGACAATTTTCATTCTTGTCTATCCACTCTATATCTTGAAAACGAACAGTCCTGTAGCTTTGATACGCAAACCTTTGACTCTATATATGCAAATTCGTGTTTGATGATGATGCATATCATTCAATTTGAAGTGGCTAAGCGTTAGCAAATATATATTCATTAGACGTATGAGTGCCTATGATGCTAAGGAGAAACTCATAACATACATAAATCATATCTTAAAGAATCGATCCAATATAAAATATGTTTAACACCATATTTTAAATTATGATTTCAGAAAAAAAAAATCTTTTTAAACACCAACAAAACATAACACTAAATTGAAGACATACGTTAGGCCTATTCCCAAAGTAAATTGCAAACACAATCGGACATGTGGTGAATATGGTCTGGTATTGAACATTGAAATTGGAATTGCTGTTGATATTCAGTCTTGCTAGTTGTGTCTGTCCGTGATGTGTTTTACCTTGCTGACTACCACCTGTCGTCATTAGCAGTCTACTGCACACACTGTTACAGATTACGTGTATTTTCATGTTGTATCAATGTTACAGTAAACATTGGCTTAATACAAGTCAAGTATCCCCAGAAAAAAGTTAAAGAAAAATGTATGTAAGTGAACAATGAAGTTTGTATGTACAGACATTATTTTGATTGATTAATTGTAGACTCGTTTTTATACGTAGTACAAGTGAAATTATTTTTATATTCATTTTAAATATTTTATTTCAATATTGATTACAATTCATATGTAATAATGATTAAAATATTACCGTATTTCAATATGTCAAAGCTTATGTGGCATTCTCCCTTTCTTCTAAAACCACTATGCATTGACGTAATCTATTTATTGATTCCAGTTTAAAATTGTTTACTAAGGTTAATACTAAAATACAAATATAAGAAACCATTTTAAGCGCTCGTCAGACTTCGGGAGAGCTCGGTAAGTTTTACGTTCCCACCACTATCGACACTATCGTGACTCGGAAAGTGACTAAGAAACACAAATGATTAACATCTTAAATTCAAATGAACAGATAACAGATATAGAGTTTCACATCGAATTTCAAAACACTGCAAATTAACTAATTCGAAAGGTGCCGTTTATAGAAACGTGTACACATAGAGAAATAAAATTATTTTAGTTATTAACTTGTTATTTCAATCAAGCAAATATTGTTATTTCATCTCAGGCTATTAAACTCGTGGTAGTTAATTTGAAATATTTAAATACATTTAAAGAGCATAATATTTACCCCTATATTTTCTTCGAAATATTATATACACCATCAGACACTAACTTAGTTTACTTGCAACTGCAAAGCCAGGTAAATAAAAAGGCATTGATATTCAGGTGCAAGAAGTTATTTCTTTTGATTTACGGGACTAGCCGAGGGTATAAGTACATAAAAACATTTAGGGTATAATAAATGCTATGGTGGTTATATAGCTAATTATTAACAACCATACGTGAGATCCATCCTCCGTCACATTATCAGTAATCCTAATAAACGTCACACAGTAAAAAGCCCTTAAGCATTTAGCTCGTTAAAAAACTAATATTTTAGATTCAACTAAATTCTTGTATTAAATCAACCTATTTAGAAAATTATCTTAATAGCGTTTGTTAATAACTTACTGGAAGTCTTGTAAAGAAAGATCTTTACATAATACTAATTCGTTTATTCCTTATTTGTGTCGTTAGTTCTTTACATATTTACCAATAGCACTAATATATAACCATAGTAAGTTTGTCATAAAAATAAAGCAAGACCTCCTATAGTCCGATATTTACCAATTAGAAAACGTTGGTTTTTGACGACGAAAATGTTTTACACCATATTTTTAACCCTGTATTTAAACTTGATCAACGCTTTTCGTACGTACACACAAAGATAAAGTGGCTATCGTTCATCAGCAACTGGCAGGAGAGACTTAGCTAAACGCCCAGCGAATAAATGTAACAAGGGTTGGAAAATATATGTATGTGGTACAATAAATTTTACGATAAGATACGATGGCTGCCCGAAAAAAGTATTACACTGACATACGAATTTCCTCTTGGATTTGCGAATATATTCTTTTTTACTTAAGACTGAACATGTTTAAAATAATTTCCTTACGTTTTTGGGAACTACTATTCCGTATTTCGGTATGCGTTTGTTACAGTAGGGATAAGCAATACATCGTACACTGCATATTTCCTGTTAAAATAATTTTCTATTTTCGTACGTTTCTATGACCAAAGGAGTAAACCCAGTTACTCAGTAGTTACAGTTACTCGGTAGTTATAAAGTAAAACGAAAATTTTAAAGTAACTAAGCATGGTTTCCGGGAAATAGTTTTCCTTGCTTAGTTTTAACATTTGTAAATAATTAGTCATAACATTTATCTTACATTTTTGAAATACCCATCACTTTCAAATCTCTAATGACTCACTTTGTGTTTTAACTTAGTGTGTCAATAATTAACGCCAAAGTGCATATCTACAATACTAAAGTATAAACTGTTGTAAAATATTCACACAGTATATTGGCTGGTGTGATTATTAATTTACATATAAACTTATATTTGAAAATATTTTGTTTAGAAATAACTCTAAAACGTATATCCAGAGATTATTTACAAGACAACCTATTGCGTGCTAACTGTAAAATGCTGATTAAAAGTTTTACTAATATTTATAGTCTAACGTACAATAATTAGTGCAATACTAACTTTCAAAGACTGCAATAATAATTTTGTTCCAAAAACGAACACTTTTTTAATTAAGTATAATTGTTCATACTTATAATCTTCGACTTGTTGCTCTTGCACAGAATAACCTTTACCATACACAGTCAGTCAGTGTTTCTCTCTATAAATAGAAGTGCAGGAAATGCAGTCAGGAGGCTGGAATGCAATTTCACGCTTCACATCCGCCGGAAGTGGTTGCACTCATGAATTACCTGTCTCAGTACAGGAACTGGATGATGTGAACTGGATCTAATCACAAAAGAATTTCCTTCATAAAACCTGACTTCCATATACTCACATACACAATGTTATTTAGCGAATATATGTTAATGTAGGATATATGGTGTGACAGATTAGATCATTTAGCGCTGCGCCATTCTTTCAGTTTTGAATTATTTTTAATTTCAAAATGTTGATTTTTATGTTAGTAATAATATTTTACTTATTTAATACTAATTTATTCATTAATATTTTGTACCTCTTGCAATCCAACGACGCATTTGTGAAAATATACTTGAAAAATAAATATCTCATTTTGATTGAAATATCTAATAATTATTTAATTTTTAACCGTCACGTCATAAATATTAATGTTTACTTAATAAGCATTTCTAAGACACCTATGCAGGTCATAATAGGCCAGTAGCAAATATATTCACAATAAAAATTTAATACGCCTTGTAAAGAATATTGTTTTTTTTTAAGAGGGATTGCTACTAGTATATGATAGTAATTAACTTAGGATATGTTTTAAAGGGAAATTGTAGAAAACTAAGAAAACTGTAGAAATGAGGATAGCAGCTAGCTTTTAATTGAAAATAAAACAGGTAAAGTCAGAGGAGAATGCGGTTGCAGGCCATTAATATTCGAAAATATGGAAATAGATAAAGGTAGACAAAAAGCCCTTTGACTTTGTGTCGTACAAATATAGGGTGTATCCTTGGACCAAGAGTAGTCAGATACAAAGTTTTAAGTCTTTAGGTGCTTTTTGTTATCTCATAGACGATTAAACGAACAGACATACAGACATCTGCCATTTGACTCCAGATTCAATAATGTTCTTCATTTGACCAATATGAACATATATTTAAAAACTAAAACAATTATTTCCTTAATACTAAAAATGTTAACTCACCGTTTTACCCAACTCAAAAAAGTAATTGTATGTAACTTAAATACCATACAGAAATATTTCCGTCGTGTTTTAATTAGCTTACCTAAGCTAAATCTAAAAATGTATAAAGTCTGAAATAAGGTTAATTATTTTCAAACCACAGAGCCGATTTAATGTTTTACACAAGTTGTATAACATTAATTTTTCCTATTTTAATTGTTTACATTCGCAATAAAAAATTGGGAAATGGTAGCTCTTAATTAAAACTCTTCTGTTATTTCTTCAAGTATTAATACAAAGTTCATACCTGGAATTGTAGTAAAAAGCGTAGAAAACCGTACAATTCCCTTTTAATATGCAAGCTTGGGATTTATTTAAGTATAAGTATTTAAAATAAAGTTGGTTCGTAGAACTGTATGCAAACTCTGAAAACGTGTCGGAATTAAACCAAGTGTACAGTTGCCTACTCCATTCTAGGAATAGTATTTCCGAGAAATTCTAAGAAATGAAGAACAAGAGACGTAATTAAAACCATTAGTAATACCAGTAGATGAGTATTAAATCACATAAATAACGTATAATTAAAGTGAAATATCACTTTCAATCAACTTCTGATTTACATCAAACCAATCAGTATTAACGTGATATATGTTACAAATATCTACATTGAAGTATAATGGTTGTTTCACGTCACCCAGCCACAATCTCCTGTGGTTGAACCGTTTGGCTTAGAGGAATAAAACGAACTGTAACCTTAATAAATTGTATGAGGCTATAATTAAACATCGTTTTAAAGTACATAATATAAAAAATAAGTATATGAATGTGCAATATATTTAAATGCAGCTTAATTTTTTGCATATAACTATAAAACATTTGATTCATTATTGCCGTCTGTACTAGGTATTCTGCTGTTTGTTATAATTATTTTTAATACAACAGTATATTTTTGTTACATTTATTGTTGAGTTACAGTTGTATTATCTTATGCTTATCTCTGCTTGATGTACATAATTGTATATCCTTGCTTATTTATTTATTTTTAAGCATAAGTAACTGTAACATCAAAATTATGATGTTTTTTTGACAAGTAAAATGCACTGTATAGCAAAATTACATTCTCCTTATTTAAATGACTTTCCGTTTAAATAAATAACTATTTGCAGCATCACCAACGCGTGCTTAATGAAACAAATATGTAATAAAAGTGCATCGACATATTTCTAGCAGTTTTGGAAATTTGGCTCTAGTTGAAAATTGTTACCAAACGTACTGAGATGAAGTTATTAATTGAATACCTTTTACCGTAAGAGCCGTGCCAACTTCTTCAATCCAACTTTTAACGAGAAGTGACGATATACTACGTAACTGGTGTAGGAGGTTTTATATACTCCTTGAATTCTGTGGTCTTATATTATTTGTTCTAGAAGGTAAACATTTTATTTATTAATCAACAAACACTAAACCGTTTGATTGTACCTTTACATAGGTCAATAAGTTAGTACAGAGTCCTTAGGAGTATAATTTATACGTAACTTACACTTATTATTATATAGGTCAATAAAGAAAACTTAATTTTCCATGACCAAATCTGCACCTTTCTTCAATTTGTAAGTGAAATAAAAGTGCACTTATCTTAAAATTAATTTTGCAGGTAAAATAAAAGTTACCAAATAAAATATTCATCAGTTGCAATATTAGATTCAAAAAGATTACTGGTTTTGAAAAATACACTCGTTATGCAATCTCTTAAACATAAAAATGTTTAAATAAGTTCTGATATAATAATTTTCACCAAAATGTAATTTAAATTATCATTTGTGTAGTTAATATGTATATTTCGAATCCTTTAATAATACTTTAGACTATACAAAGAGAAATATGAATAAATAATTTATTTATAAATAAATATATGGCTGAGCTCTAGTGAAGTCAATCACTCGTAGGTAGGAAAAAGGCATTTCTCTCTGTCTGTATGTTTATCTATCTGCAATATACAAGGTGTTTGAAAAGTATGGGTACGGCTTAATATTTTATAAACCATAGGAGATAACATCTATAAACTTTGCACAGTGTCATATGGCTGTGTAAACTATTTTGTCTTGCTATTACCATGACATGCCAACCATGGGGGGACGGCCCACAGAGGAAAACATGGAAATCTTAAATAAAAGCATGGGTCGAGTGATACCTCATTCGAAAGAGCTCACTTATTAGAGTTGAATGCCGCGAACCGTATCTCAAAAGGTTTATCTAATCAGGAATGGCGGGTTGTTTTAGGTACACATTGTGAAGTACATTATGCGCTGCCATTTCTGACTGGATCGTCGTATTTTGATGCGGTACGCGGCGTTTCACTCTACTAACAGATGTGTTTTCACTGACTTTTTTTAATTAGCAAGTTATGTCATAAATTTATGACACAATAAATAAAACTAAAATGAATTCGTCGTCTTTATGTTTATGAATTAATTAAGTTCTACCATTGTTCTTTGTTGGTGAAATAGTTAACTTACCACTTAATTTTTAAATTAATTTTTTTTGTTATTTTTTATAAATACTAATCAGTGAAACCATTAGTACCATTAGCCATAACCATTAACCATTAGTTATATATATATATATATATATATATATATATATATATATATATATATATATACTAGCTGTTTCCCGCGGCTTCGCACGCTTTTCGTAAGTTTTACCCGCGTATGAGCATTTCTGGTTGAAGTAAATTATATTTCCAACCCCGATGTAGATTTTACCTTGATGTCACGATCAAGAAAATATGTCAAAAATGTATTGTACATGCATAATGTATTTTATTACAAAGTGGTCTACCACTCAACCTTTAAGTTCAACCAAAAATTTAGTTTAGACAATTATACATCATAACTTAGCGCCTTCAAATAGTGTTTCACTGTTTAATATACGTATCTATCCCGTAATTGCAGGTTATAATGTGCAGGCGCTTTGAAAACTTTTCTTCATTTTATTCGTTTATATTCACGACATAAGCGAATAATTCAGATAATAACTATCCTATCTTCTAAGTTAGACTAAATTACAGATACATGTGAAATTTGATTGAAATTGGTTCAGTCGTTTTGGAGTTTATTGGCAACATACATCGTGACTCAAGATTTTTATATATATAAGATATATATATATATATATATATATATATATATATATATATATATATATACCAAAAACACTGGTCTTGTCCGTTTTCGCCTACTGTTTCCCATCCTACGGGAATAGCATTTATGGAGAAGACATGCATCGTAAAAAAATTCGTATAAAAAATCAAAATTTAAAAAACTGTGCATTTTTAATTTGAAACGATTTGAGCATGTCTCTCCTTACAGAACTTACAGAACCCGCCAAGGGAATCTTCTTCACTTTCCCAAAGTTAGCCTGGAGTTCGGAAGGAGGAGCTTCTCTTATTTCGGCCCGAAATTGTACAACGATCTCTCACCTAACGTGAAACAATGTTCAATAGCTACATTTAAGAATAAGATGAGGCAGAATTTGCTTAATGCATAGATTTTCTTTATTTATTTGTATTTCATTTTCAATGTATATGTTGTATGTGACGATAGTTCTGAAAAGCAGTTGTTCTGTATGTAACTGAGAAACGCTTGATGAAAATAAAGACATCATTATTATTATTATTTCAGGCTTAATTATCAAACAATAATGTATACAAACAAAATGTCTTACTCATCTGAATTTTTTTTATTTTTTTATGATTTTGTCTGTAGGAGCAAGTATAATTATCGCCTGTTTGAAACAAATACATGTTGTTTCTTTAATTACAATCATATTACATTGTGTTAGCCACTGGGAAGCGTGGAGTAAAAATCCTCACTTTTACCTACAAACTGATCTTTGTTCCACGATGTAAAAGCGGACAATATCAGAAGAGAACGCTTCGAGTGATACATCGGCACAGTAAAGATTTAATAACGGGGAGCGGCAGGATATTAAACTCATGATATTTGGAGCTCAAAGTTAATGTTCATAACAGGTTTCTTTAGCGTTATATACAAATACGCAACGGTACTTCATTCCAAGTTAAAATGTAATGGTATGAACGATCATAACCAAACATATTCGTTTTATTGTTGTTGTTGGTAAGCGTTTTATTCAGTTATTTCTCTTGATAATCAATGTATGTCCAGACAATTAATATAGAAACTCATCATATTCCATAATGTCTTTATAAGATTATAACAGAAAGCATAATTCCTATACAAAAATATAATACAATAACAACATTTTAAACACCAGACCTTCAAATGTAGATACCTTTCTTTCTTAAACTTGAAGTAGAATAGAATTTTTCACTAGAAAAATGACACATTGTAAAGGTCTGCCTTATTTATAGATTCTTAACTACTTTTAATCATGAGATATATGTTTTAATTATCGAAAATATTTAAATTGAACTATATTTTAAACTAATCACATTCTGACCTACTTCCTCCTAAACAAAAAAATATGTATCTGAGATTAATACCCGCTATTAGTCAAATGGATATTCTCATACTTCCTTAACCATTTTGCGAGACTATGACTTAATTTGTAGCTTTGATTTGGGTAGCAGTAATATGTCATTGAATACTTATAGTTACAAGGTAGAATTAGCCACAACATGTGCTACGTAATAGGCTTCGCTGAGATTCAATACACTTTTCACGTCTTCAGCTCGTTTTTTTATCTACAGTCAGTCACACGGTAAATAAATCTGTGCATTCCCTGAAAAAATAAATAAATTGAGTCAACCTACTAATTTTCAGGCATCAATGACGCTCAGCCAAATTCTATGGTTGGATATCCACCATAATATAATTTATCCTTGTCCATTTTAAGATTCAAAAAAGAAATGTACTGCCACATTTGATACATTCCCTTGATGCATTTATTGATTAAATAATAGGTCATCATTGCAAAACATGTCATCATTAAATAATATTGTAAGTCTTTGAATAGTTAGGCTACATTAGTTATTTGTCACTTGTTTAGATCTCTTCTAGGTGTACTGTGTTTGTTTTTCAAATATATATTTTTCTATTTTTTCGTTGCTATTATAAGACCTGTAAATATTTTCGGGAACACTCAATCAAACCCAGGTAGATATAGTGATATGTACCATCTTCGAACTCATTTTTCCTTATATATTTCATGCTAAATTGCAAGTCTACATGTCAATTGAATTTTTAGATACCATTTGAACATACATACAGGCAGTTATACACATAGACTAACGAAAATCACAAAATCTACAAAAAATCAGCGTTAGTCTTTATTATAACTCAACCAAATGGAAAGTAAATAATTAAAATGCTGTTATAATATTTTTTTATTAGTCGTAAAATACATACAGTAAGAATTTATGTTAAAGGTAGAAAAGGTTTTATAACTATGGACCTTGAAATTTAGCCAAAAAGATATTCATGTAATTTCGAAACTTTCATTCACTGAACAATGTAAACTATAGATGTTCAACGTCTATAATATGTAATATTCTTCTAAGATGACCTAACTCTATAGAACGGAATAGAATTTTGAAAAATCTAATCTAAATAATAACTAATAGATATTTTAATCTCATCCTGTAAAATAAAGACCGGGACAGGGACAATTATCTGAGTTGTAGAGTGTATTCATTTGGCTTACGATCTATGATAAGTTTGGTAATGGTCTTTAGAATTACGGTGCTCCTAGAGTTCCCTCTACTGAGATGCTTAAGTTTGTTTTAATTGCAAATACCGGCCCTTCCAGGCTTCTGAAAATCCAAACGTTTTAAGCATTTGAGAGCTCTAAGTTTTTTAGACCTGTCAGCCTGCAAGAGGTTTTTGATAAACCCCAGAAATATAAACTACTAGGCTCTAGCAAATCAGAATATCTACATGTCTTGGTTTTTGAATACCCCAAAACTTTAAAAAATCTTCTATTTCTAATTTATCCCCAAGGTTCTCTTTTATTTATCATCTCCATTATAGCATGTCTGATTGACAATCTGTAAGTGCCGTCACAGGATATATAGGTACTCTCAGTTGACTCCCATCTTATTTATCATTATTAGGTTTTCTTATAACTGACTTACACACAAAATAGTATTTGATAAAATAAAATGAATGTTTATTGATAGAAACCATATTTGGATGAGAGGAAAGAATACATTTTACAAGCAGGGTCAATACAAAAGGTGATCGACCGATTGATCATATTTATCCCTACTCTGTCCTATTCCGGTCTGGCATATTGCTGTTGCGATCTACACAGTTCAGGGTACTGCTGCAATCAAGTAACTGGCTGGGGTAGTAGTTTTTACTGATCCTACACATGATGCTACAGGTACATAATTGTTTTAAATGTTTTAAAATTAAAACGATAAACCCTAAGAAAATATATTTGAATTCGGTATTTTTAAAATTTTAAACACATTACTTTATAGCTATAATTGCGAACAATTATTTCTTAAGGAAAAAACTAAAAAGTGTTTTTTATGAGTTATAACTTTGTATTCAACGACCAGACTTTAAAATAATGAACTTAGAGAAAAAGTCAATTTATTGGGTCAGTTGTTGTCGTACACAATGTTAAATAGGTCATGAATCATAACACTGAACGTACGGGAAATGGTGTGTCAGCAAAGAGTGCTCGAATTACGAGTATTAAAGTCACATTGGAAAGATGCTCAGTGCGTAGTGAATTATAAAATGAAGAGTGTTGCTGACTCTATCACTTTCAGAACTACCGAGTTTTTATCGTACGGTGGTGACCTTTGTTTACAATTTGTTCATTTTGGTTTTAAACCAGTGAAAGCAAACAAACCAGCCCAATAGATATTACAAAAACTAAAGATTACTAGTAGACCTCGCCCGGATCTAGCCCCGCGCTCTGATTGGTCGAGAGGGGGTCACGTGATCCAAGATGGCGGCGCCCATGTATCACGTGATCAAAAAAATAGTGGTGTGGGAGAAATTCCCTCATGTGCGGGAGAAATTCCCTGCTCACACTCTTATCCTAGTGTTTTGGGGTGATTTGGGGTGTCAAAACCTGTGTTTTTCTGTAAAATCGGTGATTTTGGGTGTGAAAATCGGTGTTTTTTTTCGGTAAAATCGGTGATTTGTTGGGTCCGGTGAGGGAGAAACGAGGGACGGAGGGAATTCCAATATGGCTGCGCCCATGATGAATTGGCGGGAACAGGGGAACCTAACCTCACTTTCTTGGTTTCCCGCGTATTCAATATGGCTGCGCCCAGTTGGCGGGAACAGTAGAACATAACCTCAATTGTGAAATTGGCGGGAACAGGGGAACCTAACCTCACTTTCTTGGTTTCCCGCGTATTCAATATGGCTGCGCCCAGTTGGCGGGAACAGTAGAACATAACCTCAATTGTGAAATTGGCGGGAACAGGGGAACATAACCTCAAATGTAAAAAGGGCGGGAAAGTAAACTAAACAAGAGAAATAAAGACGAATCGTACCTTATTGTGTGATGCGGTGAGTTGATGTGGGCCTGGATGTGGTTTCGGAACATCCGCACTACGTATAGTACCCAGGTTAAACATTATCCAGTATAAGAATCGGTCCAGAGAACTGGTAGACATCCTACGACTGGATAATGTCCCGTCCCTTTGGAATTTGGAATATAAATTTTGAATGTGAAGCCAATTGAATAATTAAGATAGAGGTAGAGAGAGATCTACCTGGGGAGATATATTGTGAATCTTCCCACAATCAGCTCACGGCACGTGGGGCATCTATCCCCCACTCTGTTGGAGCATGGACGGCAGAGTGTATGCCCACACAGTCGAAGAGCGATTGTTGGTAGATTCGCAAAGCAAACGGGGCAGGACACTTCGCGGGGTTGAGTGGCAGGGGTTGATCCGTTGGACGGCACAGCGGTGTTTCTACGTCGGGAGTCCTCCTCCATGCGGGTAGCCGTCTCGTATAGGAAATCCGCGAGGATGCTACGGATTTCCTCCCAAGCGGCTGAAGCGACGGCACGGAACTCCTCCTCGGGTCTCCGCACCATCCACCGTTCGCGGGTTTCCTCCCAAGCGGCTGGAGCGGCGGCACGGAACTCCTCCTCCTCGGGTCTCCGCACCATCCACCGTTCGGTGTCGTAGACGGCCCCCTCACTGATGCCCTGCACCTGAGCGACTATACTCAGGGACCTTGACACCGCCCTCATTGCCTCCCATTGGGGATCTATGTCCTGTAACATAGGTAACGAATTAAACAGATGAAACACTACGTAGTGGCATGGATAATGTAGGGAATGAAACGTACTGCAGATGGTGAGAGGAGGGGTGGCGAGCCGGCAGCCACTTCCATGGATATGAGGGACTCCTGTGAGGTGGGGTCGGGGGAGAAACCAGAGTGGAAGGAGCCACTACTGATGGGCGAGACTGTTGGTGGAGTAGACTGATTCAACCTCCGATAGAACTGAGAGAGATCCTCAGAGGACTGTCTCCGGGTCGAGGGGTTGCGTCGGAAGTCCCAAGAAGTACTCAACTGTCAACAAGAAATATCCATTTTTTGATTCTGTAAAACAGAGCGAAACCTGCAATATAATATGAATGCCCTATATATACTAACCGAAATCGCCTCATCTGAGCTGGAATTAGATTCCTCCATCACCACCCTTTGAGTCGCCTCGTCGGGAAAAGTCGACGCCTCGGCTATAGCCCTATCGGCAGCAGCGATTAGACTCTCCTCAGAGATGTCAGAGGGGAGAGTGATGTTTGGGTTAGCATCACCGGTCCACCCGAGAGTCGATGGTTGAGACTCATCCTAAAGCACAAGTGAATTAATACATGGCGGGTCCCGCCACCGTTTGCGGGACTTAGCAGACACGAATACTGCACGAATGGAAAATAGGATAATGGTAATCACCTCTTCAATACCGGCGCTTATGACATGCAGTCGGCCGCGTCGAGTGGTCACCCATTGCCCAGACCTGAACATCCTCTGGATCTGAGCCTCGTACTCGTTCTGAAATAGAGTTCGATTATAGGGACTGCAGTAATGCGTAATTAGTACAATACAACGGTAACAATAGTGTACTGACCCTGGTCACCTCACGCTGAAGGACAGGAAGTGTAGCCCGATCATCACCATTATTCTGAAAAAGAGAAAAATAAAGTTAGAAAAGCTGCCACAACACCTAAGGAGTAAAAATTAGAGTATTGAAATGTGAGCTAACCATATTCAGATGGACTATAGACCCGCTATCCGTAGTAAAGTATCGATCCCGGATAGCCCCGGGCACAGGGATCGGTTGACTCCTACGCAAACCGTTTGAAGTGGATGGTTGTTCCTAAAAAACACTTTACAAGTTAGAAACAGTGTTGAGGGACAACTCGATAGAACAATAAATAATCAAAACAATAATTACCTCGAGATCGTTGCCAGCCACCACCAACAGCAACATGACGAAAACGGTAAAACTAGTTGCCACAGACATAGCAAAGCTATCACAGCAAGTGCAGCTGCAGCCGATGCACCGCGCTTTTATACGCGGACGCCTCTCCCCCACCGAGACTCGCACTTGCACCGCATTAACTGCAATTTGTGACCCACGTTTCCACACCACGGTAAGCCAGAATGGCTAGGCCGTAGGGGTCCCAGTGCGTTTTTGATTATAGTGAGTTTCCCCAGTAGGCCTATTCTCACTCTTTCACTTTACTAATCACTTTACTCGGTGAAGCCTTTCAATGTGACCAGTATTTGTGTACAGCCCCAACCACCGCTGTACACGATAGCGATTCACTCCATTACAATGTATCGCTCCTCAACATATTTTTGTCTCCTGTAAGTTTCAATAGCCACTTTACTCGGTGAAGCCTTTCAATGTGACTCAAAAACTTACCGGAGAATTTTACATTTTTTATATTTTTTTATTTTTTACAGCATCTAGAGCGAGGGTACATACCCCTGGACTTACGGAGTTTAGGCCTGCCATAGAGGTATCTGTCACACACACACACACACACACACAACTGCTCCCGGTCTTACGGAGTTTAGGCCTGCCGTAAGAGCAGTAAAGAGCCCCAGGACTTACAGGTTTTACGCCAGCCTTAGGAGCTTACCAATCATTCACCCCGCTCTAGAATTTTTCGTATCTAACCTACAGTCAAAAGTCACTTTACTCGGTGAAGCCTTTCAATGTGACCCGTCGGCGAGTCCTTTCAAGCCAACACGTCGGGATTCTCAACTAAATGCCGAACCCCTCCGCCCCTTTACTAATCACTCGCCGATACTAATAAGCGTTGGTATTGTGCAGCTGTTTGTTAAGGATCTCGAAACGGCACTTTGCTGCAATCATTGCGCATTTCACATTGGGATCCTCGGTTGACGTATGTTGTGGCAACGAGCAAGCAAACCTGTGTGTTGTTTTACAGCTACACGGATTGCCGGCCTCCTCGCACACTATATCGTCCAGTTCACGGACATCACCGTGAAACTTTCTCAAGAACTCTGCCTTCTCCAACCCGCGCGTGTAAATCACGGCAAAGGGTTTGCATAGAGTGCGAAGTACATTAGCTCTGTAGGGATAATCACCCTCCTCCCAAGAAATCTTATGGTAGTTATCTTCAAAGCCAGCGAGCTGTTGTACGATTTTTGGCGCTCAACCGTTCTCTAGGAAAAGGTGGTTTAAATATAATTTTGACGAAAAGAGTTTCCCACGATCGCGAGCTCTTTAAGAATAAAGGGTCTTTTATTGCCTTGAAATGCGTGAAATTCAACTACTGCCACATCCATGGGGCCAACGTTTGTACAAGGCCACTTCAAGAGCTAATTTATGAGCTGTGGAACAGAGGAGTCCCTGACTATCTGCTTTTGCAAATACGTCCTCCTCTACCAACCCTGATGCTAGTGCGTGAATGGTAAACCGTACAGACTCTTCGATAATAAAATTGTCTCTGAGAGCAATGTACATCAGAGGAAGGCTGTTTGTAAACTGAGTCCATTCGGCCTCGTTAAGCGTTAAAGTATGCTCCCCGTCAAAGAGAAACACGTGCATACGACCGAAAACATTTGTGACCTTGATATCCTCTTCCGTGTCCGATTTAATATAAAATTTGGTTTTATTCTCCAGAGCCAGGGTTATGGAATTGAAATGAGGAGTGATTTGATTGAACACATCGTGTGACCAATAAACGCATCCCTTTTTTACCCTTAAAGAGAACCCCGAGAGAGTCACCCCGATTCTTAACAAACCCTACAATTACGCATTTTGAAAGATCACTATCCAAAAAGTAGACAGATCTAAGAAAAACCCCGGTTAACGCATTGATACGCTCTTTACGTTTTGGAATCCGCGTGGGTTCCACGTCCATAGTCTGCGACTCCATCTCAACGTCTGACGTAAATTCTCAAATTTTACTTTTAGACAGGAGAATTTCGACCAATCAGAGACGCGCTTATTCTGACCAATGAGATTTTTTAGCAGGTGGTTCTTCCCCCTCCACCTCCTCCTCCCATTCGTATGTGAAAGGATCTATCGAAAAAGAGACATAAATTTTGTCACAGTCCCTCACATCCCAGGCGTCGCCATGGGATGTTAAATTAGCACAGTTGATGGTTTTAATTGTTTTCAATTTTCCGTCCTTCCACAAGGAAGCGTATACTCCGGCTTTGATACCCTTTTTTATACCCTTTCAGCTTCACATCATCCTCTCTGCAAAATCTAACCCTAATTCTGTCAAAACCCGTCACATCATAAAACGCACTATTAGGTGTGAAATTAGCACAGTCGAGGTATTTACATGTCTTCATCTCTCCGTCCTTCCACAAGGAAGTGTACACTCCGGCTTTTATACCCTGTCTATACCTATTTAGAGCCTGTTTAACAGGATTATCCTCATCATCCGTGTCGTAGGCCTCGGGCTCATCGTCTACCTCAAAACAAACCTCAATTTTGTTAAAGTCCTTAACATCATAAAAGTCGGTATAGGATGTACAATTAGTACACTCGAGGTATCCCAATAATTTCCCCTCTGCTTCGTCTTCCTTATAACTGAGAATGTATAACGCCATCGTTGCGAGAGTGTTCAACACTGGGTAGGTAATGTACGTCGGCGTAGGAGTCGCTCAATTTATACAATTACCCCACCCTAACAATTACCCCCACCCTAACAATTACCCCCACCCTAACAATACAGCCCCTGTGTTGCGGTATCACGGAAGGGTTCAAGTAGAACCTGTAATCTCGAAAGAAACGGATCGTTCATTTCAGCTAACTGATCCAAAATCGTAATCGAACCCCTAATGTATGAATCCATATAGTGACACTGACAAGTGTCAGGACCTGACGTAGCGTCGGGCCGTGCCCACGCGCATTCCTTGAAATGACCGTATCTATAAGAGTCACTGGGCACTCTAACTGTAGGTCTAAAGCGAGCAAAGAGTCTTCGCATGCCCTCGACCTTGTAGAGTAGTTCGTTCCTTAATGTTAGGTATCGAGTCGCCTCGACCGAGTCAGGCTCGTTTAGAAAACTGTTTAGCTTCTCCATGACACAGAATGAGACACATGTACAAAATTTAGCTACTTATAAGTGTTTACCCCACCACCGCTCCTACACCATCCGCTTAACGTTACCCGTGAGCAGAGTGTATGCCAGGTGTGAGTCATATAGTACTAAGCAGTAAGCCGCAGTGTTTGCAGCAATAGCGTTTTTAGTCTCAAACTCCAGACGCACGTCTACGGGGCCAGTTTTTTATTGAATCATTCTGCTTGGAGCAGTCAATAACATAGAGAGGTACGTTACTTTTAAACGTGTTGAAATCAACTGTAGGGGCACCTTGTATCTGGTAGTATGAGCTCTGGAATCTGGTAAACATGTCGTAGAAAATGCGTAGGTCACCATGGATGTTATCGTACGGGAAGTACTGTGAATTCAGAAACAGTTTGATATTGAGTAGATCGCAGTGATCAAAGCTGGAAGCGTCTTTTTTCAAATTGTTCTTCCTTCCAGTCTGGAAACCTAAAATCACGTAACGAGGTTTTTCAATTTGGGTACTCGTTTTTATTGTCCAACTATGACGTGTTGTCAACGGCAAACTGGGGTACTCGTGAATTTCCCATGATCGAAACGGAAGGTGAATCAGTGTATCTTTCTCGACCATACGCAACAGCTTTAACCTGTGGCTGTCTGATATTGTAATGTAAGGAACCCTCCAGTACAAGTCAGTTTTTATCAAGATCAACAGTAGCAGCGTCAGCTGAAGTTACAGCATTGTTATCAGAGGCGGCTCTCAGAAGAACCAACTCTTGTTTACTGTTAACCACTACCTTTTTGTAATCTTCGAAAAATCCCATCAATGTCCTAACGGGAACGGCGTAATTGAACTCTTTAACAGCGTCTGCGGATTTATTCGCCCCGAGCCACCCTCCGTTAGCCAGACTCATTTTTTCATTTTCCTTAAAAGATACCAGTCCTTTGATCGTCGTAGTTATGCCGACACTGCGTGTTTTATCGATTACTTGACCGTTCAACTCGTAAACGAATCTCATCAAATAAATGTGCCATCGAGTTGTTCACTAGATTTACATTGCAAGCACTGCCGTCAGCTTTTTTAGCCTGCAGCGTCCCTTTAACATGTATGAAGCTTTTCGAACGGTGCTGTGATTATGTCTTGCTGACTAATCGGTATTCTGATTTCATCGTTATTCTTAAACGTAGACGAGGCGTACGGTTTATGGGTATGAAATTCCCACCCCGTTACGACTTCATCGTACATTGCTCCGGACTCTATCGATAGAAGCGCCATACTTAAAGCCTAGAGACTTTAGAAACTTTATGTTCTTTGATGTTAACGCTGCCACCTTTCGGTGATTACTGATCAGTGTGTGGCTCGGCAACTCTCTAAATACTAGACCCCATTATCGTTTTCTTATATGCAAGCGTAGTGAGAGACTATCTCGTTAACGGAAATTAATCAATCTGCCGTCCTGGTCCTTGAGTGTTACGGAAATGTTGTTCACTCTACGAACGTTCACCGGTAAATAGATTACATTGGCGGGTTTCTCAACTATTTTATAGCCTGGAGGCCACTTCAGGATAGAAACTCATGCA
>NW_025781610.1:0-39786 GCF_021130785.1 Homalodisca vitripennis | reverse complement strand
CAGACTGGCCCTTGTATATTTTGACTATCGAACAATAAAATTATTTTATTAAGATTAATAACCAATGTATCGAGTTTAAATTATCAAAGACCTTTCTACCAAGAGTAAGCGTGCAGACAAACTGACTGCCCTTGTATATTTTGACTATCGAACAATACAATTATTTTATTAAGAATAATAACCTATGTATCGAGTTTAAATTATCAAAGACACTTCTACCAAGAGTAAGCGTGCAGACGAACTGACTGCCCTTGTATTTTTTTGACTATCGAACAATACAATTATTTTATTAAGAATAATAACCTATGTATCGAGTTTAAATTATCAAAGACCTTTCTACCAAGAGTAAGCGTGCACACAAATTAACTGCCCTTGTATATATTTTGACTATCGAACAATCCAATTATTTTATTAAGAATAATAACCTATGTATCGAGTTTAAATTATCAAAGACTTTTTTACCAAGAGTAAGCGTGCAGACAAACTGACTGCCCTTGTATATTTTGACTATCGAACAATACAATATATATTATTAAGAATAATAACCTATGTATCGAGTTTTAAATTATCAAAGACCTTTCTACTAAAGAGTAAGCGTGCAGACAAACTGAACTGACTGCCCTTGTATATTTTGACTATCGAACAATACAATTATTTTATTAAGAATAATAAACCTATGTATCGAGTTTAAATTATCAAAGACCCTTCTACCAAGAGTAAGCGTGCAGACGAACTGACTGCCCTAGTATATTTTGACTATCGAACAATACAATTATTTTATTAAGAATAATAACCTATGTATCGAGTTTAAATGATCAAAGCCCTTTCTACCAAGAGTAAGCGTGCAGACGAACTGACTGCCCTTATATATTTTGACTATCGAACAATACAATTATTTTATTAAGATTAATAACCTAAGTATCGAGTTTAAATTATCAAAGACCTTTCTACCAAGAGTAAGCGTGCAGACAAACTGACTGCCCTTGTATATTTTGACTATCGAACAATACAATTATTTTATTAAGAATAATAACTTATGTATCGAGTTTAAATTATCAAATAACTTTCTACCAAGAGTAAGTGTGCAGACGAACTGACTGCCCTTGTATATTTTGCCTATCGAACGATACAATTATTTTATTAAGAATAATAACCTATGTATCGAGTTTAAATTATCAAAGACCTTTCTACTAAGAGTAAGCGTGCAGACAAACTGACTGCCCTTGTATATTTTGACTATCGAACAATACAATTTTTTATTAACAATAATAACCTATGTATCGAGTTTCAATTATCAAATACCTTTCTACTAAGAGTAAGCGTGCAGACAAACTGACTGCCCTTTGTATATTTTGACTATCGAACAATACAATTATTTTATTAAGAATAATAACCTATGTATCGAGATAAAATTATCAAAGAACTTTCTACCAAGAGTAAGCGTGCAGACAAACTGACTGCCCTTGTATATTTTGACTATCGAACAATACAATTATGTTATTAAGAATAATAACCTATGTATCGAGTTTAAATTATCAAATATCTTTCTACCAAGAATAAAAGCGTGCAGACGAACTGACTGCCCTTGTATATTTTTTACTATCGAACAATACAATTATTTTATTAAGAACAATAACCTATGTATCGAGTTTAAATTATCAAATACCTGTCTGCCAAGAGTAAGTGTGCAGACGAACTGACTGCCCTTGTATAGTTTGACTATCGAACAATACAATTATTTTATTACTTATGTATCGAGTTTAAATTATCAAAGACCTTTCTACCAAGTGTAAGCGTGCAGACAGAAGACCTTTACTACGATTTCGATTACGCTCTGATGGATCTTTATTGACAGTAAATAAAACAGTTAAGTTTAATAACTTAAGCAATTAAAACCATACAAAATAAGGTTATCTCCTTTTGAACCCTAAATTTTGTTGTTTAAAGAACTACAATCTGTTCTCATTTTAGTAACGAGGGCTTATTTTTAATGCTATTTTTATTCCAAAATTGATTGAAAACATGTATATATTATTATATGAGACTGTGTCTGACCTAATTTCATTCGTTTCAAATTATTTTCAGTTTTGATATGCTTCAAATTTTATTTCTTTGAGCGATTTTACAGATAAATACATTATAGAGATAAGACGAGTCCATTTACATTTTTTAGCCACAACATACAATATAATTAGAAATTACAGTACCACAAGTGTTGCTGCTAAGTTAACCTCTACTGCCAAAACCTACGTTCAATCACTATATATTTACATTTTTTAAAGCTACAACAAGACGATGTAATGGTTTTTGAGAAACACTATATTTTTCTTTCAATAAAATTATTAAATATACATTTCTTAGTTCTCTATATTTTAGGCCTACTTAATCTATAAGTTCACGAGTCTTCTAATATAGAGTTCAAGGTTTGCTTTTTCTCTTTCGTTAGTCGTGATATTTCTATGTTTATTCAGTATTAATGTTTTTTTATTAAGGTAATTAAGGTAATAAGGTAATATTAAGGTAATAGAAAATTAAGGTAATTTCAACATGGACACTTTAATTTTGTGGGTGTAAGGATTTATATGTCTCGCAAATTGTACAAATCATATACCTAGTTCCAGCTTGGCTGTAAAATTCTTATTACTGCTTCATTTCCATAAAATTTGAAGAAATATCTGTAACTTGAGAAAATGTTGTTCCTATTCATTTTTTTTTCACGTGTTATCACAATATCCAGCCCGTATCATACCTGACTATATAGACTAGTCAGTAATTTTTATACCTCTGTAGTCTAATATGCTTGGGGCATGAATATCGTCGTTCCTATTGGCCTCAGCCAACTTGTCCACTATGACATGGTCTAAAAAAGTGACCGATGATGAGTTTACTCTAGTAGGCTGATATATGACTTAGATAGCGTTTCATTCTTTCAGTATCCGACATTGATGTTTATCATCTGTCAGCATTTGATAACACATTTATATTTATGTTCCCAAACAGATGATGGAGTTAACTTCCATTGCTAGGTCCAAAAATAGGTAAAAAAAGCTTCCGCTAGCGAGCTGTTACAGTATCCTACCCTTGGCCAGCTGAGCGCTGAGTTCAGCTATATCAGTATCGTATTGTTCCTCGAGCTCTCAACACTCCACCGAGTTGCTTTATAGCTATTGTTCAGGTTTTAAATATAAAAGAATCATCGGAAACCATTACACCAGGGTAATCCTTGCTGGTAAAAACGTTGTAAAACACATTTGAGATCTACTGACGACATGTCCTACCAGCAAGTCCCTCTCCTGCAAGTTCAACTTGCTCATAAAAGAGGTAAATGAGGGAGCAATCATTTAATTAATTCTTCGCTATATGTACTAGCTGAGGATCTAAGCTCACTATACAATTTTGTCGAGGTCTTTGATATCTTGGTTAAGAAATAACATACCATTAATTATATTAAGACGTACATCACTGGAACGTGTCAAGGTATTTTTATTAGTTAACAAATAAAAATGTGAAATCTTAAAAATTAACCTAAAATTAAATTTTAAATTTTATAGTTACTATGGTTAACGGAAAAATGATCAAAAATAATAAGCTACTAAATAAAAGTGTATGACGTACAACTTCAATATGATATATTTAATATCATTAACATTTAGTTAAAGTATATTTATAAATAAATAACAAGCGGTAACAAATTAATAAACAAAGTAACAGTTAATTAATAATAACAATTAAATAAAAACAGCAACAATTAATAAACTAAGGTTTAATAAACAGTAATATTGCTAAGTGAATCATTTACAACCAGCAAAAAGTATAAGATGGATAGGCTTGTGATGGTTTTAGTTTAACCTCGTTAGTAATAACGATTGTGGTAGCCTGCCTTCGTTTGCCCAGTGGGAGGCGAAAGATCTTCTCTTGGGTTCGTGGCGAGGAAGGTTGTATCAACTTTAGAAATAAAACAACGGAATCGAACTAATATGATTTATTAAAATTAGCACACTCTTTGGATTAGGTGAATAATAAAATTAGGTTTGATTAATACATAATTGAGAATTTAGAATTTGGCTTCCGAAAAGTTAAAATAGAGAGAGAGAGAGAGAGAGAGAGAGAGAGAGAGAGAGAGGAGAGAGAGAGAGAGAGAGAGAGAGAGAGAGAGAGAGAGATAGAGAGAGAGTAATTTAACGTCTGTCGCGTCCCGCACAAGTTAGCCGATTCCCGAGCATGGCTTCAACATCGCCCGATCCTCCCACTGCCAAGCCTCCAGACCAATCAGAGCGCGTTTCGTCTTAGGATGGTACTCTGGGAAGTGCTGCCGCCTAGGCGATTCATTTAGTAATTAACAAAGTACATTACTGCTCGAGGCCTACGTACAACACAACTATTGCTGATTTCAGCGCATTCCATACACGTGGCTGCGTCAAAAACCGGTGTCGTCGCATCACCGCGGGCTTCAATTTAATGCATATACAAGCTGTATCAGAACTCCTGTCCCTTTCTTCTGAAGTGGCCTTAACGCCTATATTTTCCTATATTAATCCGGATGGCACTTGATGTGTACGGCTGTAAAATCTTGTTCTTAAATGAATTTTAACTATAATGAAGAAGCACGTTCTATGAAACTAGCTTGATATGAAATATATTATTCGCCGTATTATTTAGAGCAAAACGGGTAAAACTCCTATGCTAAACGTTGTGTCCTCAGATTACGTAAGAGTAAAAATTAAATACTGTTTAATAATATTTTTTTACAATCTGCTAAACAAAAAACAAACTTAGGACATTGAATATCTGATTCTGAGTGTAGTTTCAAGTGAAGTTTAATATTACTAACAAGTAGTACTTGGTTTTGCAATTCAAAGGCAACCGAATTTCATTGAGTGGAGTTTACTCATTTAAAATCTGTACTGAAATGTCTGGTACCGTGTTCTGGAAAAAAAATGTAAAGGACAGGATATCACCTTTGATACGGAAAATTAGTTTAGTGAATTTTGTTTCAATACAGATTTTTTTTGTAACATAAATATCATTACTGCAAGTTAAAAGCATTGCAGTTTTACAACTTTAACAGTGTTTGTGTGTGTCAATAAGTAATGTAAATATTAATTCTTATAGCATTTATTGAACAATAATGCATTTTCATATCGTGTTATCAACAATCACTAAAAAATATTCATAATGTTTGAAAACCATCGCTATAAAGTAAGTATATTAATAATGTGCAAGCCTACGTTGACATATAAACAACCCCCAAAGTTAATCACTCCATCACTATTCATAAGAAAGTTAATATGGAGGAGGACTTATAAGACAAACTATATAAGTTTTTCACGTTCACAACACAACAAAACTTTGCTTACAAAACTAAACATATGTCGTCCCTAATTTGGAAAGCCAACAGTCTTAGTATTAAACCGTAACCGGCGATTCTACGCATCCGTCATAACATTTGCGCGGTGGTTTTTGTTTAGTATCCTTTGACTGAGGATTGTCCCAAACAGAGAAGTCGATATATTTAGATATTTTGTTGTGTAAGCAAAGTTCTGTGAACCGGAAAACTAAGATATCAGTTTTTACACGGCCTCGCGAGCCTTAGAACTATGTTTAAACTCGCTATGATTAGAGGACGTTCAAAATGAGTTTCTTAACTAACGAAAAAATGTTTGTATTTATTTGTAATGTTACTACTCTTCAGTAAGATTTCATTATTAACGGTATCCGTCCTTTATTATTCTTAATTTAGGTGATTACAAACTTTGAAGGAGATTTGTTCAAATACGCGTATATAGAGATACGAGACATATACACGTATACAGCACATAACCATGACTAGCCTATGTATATACATAATTTCTAAATGGATAACCACATATGATGCAATCTAAAGTCTAAAGTACCTATGATGTAATCTAAGGGTCCGTTAACTTATTCTGCATTATACTTGGAGAATTATACAATTCCATGTTTCCCTAAGAGAATTAGCTTGCAGGTAAGAATAATGTATGAATGACACAATTTATTGTATAAATTGATGAAATTTGTATGAATTGTAATGCCTATTCAGTCTTTACTGAATGTCGTTTTTCGTATCAGCAAGAAAACAACGCATCAAAATTGTACAAAATATAAACACATTGTGTAAAACATTTTTAATTTACATAGTAAAAACCAAAATTATTACACACAGGAAGTTTAGTTAAATTTTTAGTTCATCAGTTTTATACGTCAATTGTATTTAATTGCAATAAATAAACTACATTTCGAAAACACTTTGTTATATTAACTTCGAGTTTAAAGTTTTTCCATTCCTCCAAAAAGTCTTCAATAGGTTTTTATGTTCCATTACTAGACTACTAATGGACATTCCAGTTCCTGTTTTGTTTTAATGAAGAAATTTTAATTTTCTGCAAAAATATGTTCTGTAATTTTTTTCAATTGTTTTATTATACATTATAGTATACTAAATATAGTTAATCCATTCTATAAGTAAAGTATTATATCTTAAATCTTTCAATATTCTATAGCCATACACCAAAATCAGAAGTAATTCATGTCTACAATAACGAATTGTTACATTAAATAATAATAAACAAATAAGGTCAGGAAAGTTCACTTAATATAATATACATTATTTCACAGGAATTTCAAATTATGAAAATATTTTTTGTAAAACAGTTTAAAATTTATTACAAACAACTTGTTCAGCACGATGGGATTTTCAGGTGCCGAAACAGCATGGTATAGAGTTCAGAACTGAATAGGGCATGCCCTTTTTAAAGTCTTAATCTATAGATACGGTGCGCCCTGTGGCGGTTCTTCTACTTATGGTTAAAGGGATTTTTCTGCAAAAATTTGGAAAGGATTTTTATGGAAAGATAAACATAAGTATTTTGATACTACAAATAATGAGGAGATTCAGTTTCTGTAAACATCTTACACTGAGCACAATTACGAGATCTTGAATTACTGTAAAAATCCTCTTTTGGAGCCTAAATACTTTAAAATAACCTAAATATTTCACTAGAAAGATCCCTAAAATCGAATGGGATATTTTAACCTGCTGTAAACATAATAAAACTGAAAGGGAAAAAACCACTTTTATATTCTGCTAAAATCTATTAAAGACGCAATACAAAGTAATCGTGATATATTGAAATAATAATAATACTCCTGGTTCATTTCATATTAGGTTTCTAATCGACTTATTAATTAGTCAATCATTCGTACTATACAAAGAGTTTTTTTTCTATAGGAAGGTTTGTTCAAAATATCTTTACCACGACAAATATAAGTTTTGAATGAAGTTTACAAAGGTTTTCCCGCCAAACTTTATGACACACTTCTTCCTAATTTTCTACTTCACGATGTCACAAACTTTCAATTTTATTAAATCCTTGCATTGAGTCAAACCAATATTAATAACTTTAATTCTGTAGGTTAATGGTTCCGGGAAAAGGTTTGAACAAAATTGTAGCATAAAATGTAAGCACTTAATATAAATTGAATATTCCTCAACAGTTTATAGACTGCGTAGTTTTCCTAAGCAACTATAAGAGTTTTTAATTCAAGACCTACAGTTAATGGCAGTTCTTCAATTACTTCTAAGTTTGCAAAGCTTTGAAAGTATTTTTTTACTCGAGAAATAGAATGTAAAAAGTAAATTACATTGTAATGTCTGATGCAAATTACAGTGGAAGACTCAAACTATGCGTATGAAAAATATACTAATTTCGTGAACATTAGCTAAGCAAAATATTTTAATAGCTGAATAATAAACCAATTACTAAAAACAGGCACATTCTTTCCTCACAACCCAGTAAGAATAAGAAAAAGCTGCTGGAGGCATTTTAGTTAGAATAGAAACGAGGAACCAAAATTTCCAAATGGGTTAAATTCCTTAAACACAACTGTCTGTCAATGAACTGTTTAGAGAAGAAAGATCGTTGTATTAAACAACGTACATACAGAAACAAAAACTGTAAAATACTTTCAAGTGCTAGCTTTTCATCGTACATGAGCAGTCTTTCAACTTTGATGTCATACGAATATTATAAATTTGACTTTTCGTTTGCCTCCTACTCTTCATGGCTCATTTATAAAGCAAGTTCGGCTAATTTAAATCAACAGTTGTAAAATAGACAACATATGAAATTACGAAAACAGTTTTATTAAGTAAAAATTTTAATGAGTAATTAAATAAATATCCTTTATTTTAATTTTAATCTGACGCTGATCCATTTTTCTTATAATTTCCCTTTCTCTTCACAGAACCAACATGAAATACAAAACTTGACCTACAATTATTAGATGAGCAAACTCTATTTTGTGGGGAGCTGAAAATCTTTATTTATATCTGTCTCTGTCCACACGATATCTCGAAATCCAAGTGAGCTATAGACTTGAACTTTTACAAAAAGTGTTAATCATATATCAGCAGTTTCCTCGGCTTGGCACGAAATTTTCATATTCAATAATAGATACGCGTATTCATACCAGATAATATACTGTATATATATACAGTATATTATATACTTTATATATATATACAGTATATATATAAAGTATATACAGGGTGAGTGGCTCTTGGTGTGACAAAATTTTTTGGGTCATAATACAATGTAAATATGATCTAATGGCGGTTATAAAAAAGTCTAACTCCAAAAATTAGATCTGAAACGAATTATTTTCAGTTTTTCTAAAAAACCCGTGTTTTTTGTACATAAATCTGATATTTCTCAGCAACGTATAGACATATGTGAGCAAACTACATAATTTTTAGATTTTCCGTTAAATTTTAAATTTGAAAGATTTATTGGTTAAAACGGTAAAAAAAGAAAATTAAGCTTCAGGTCGATTCAAATGGCAAAGTTGCTAAGTTTCAAAAAAACTGAAACATCATTGAACCCACACTTTTTACCACACCCTGTACACAAGAATGTGTCAAGTGATATTAAAAACTCTAGCCGTTTAATAGGCTTTAAAATGGTATGCCATATGACCATATTTAAGTATTCGGTTACATACTTTTATCGGTTTGAATATTAAAAAACGTGCAAGCTACAAAAAGATTAAAACAATTTAATAACAACTGTACTTAATTTTTATGTTTTATAAAACTGCCTCATAAAACAAGGAATTGAAGATTACCAAAAAGTAGAGCAGTTTAAAATAATTTGTGGATGGTAGTTACGGATTAATGGTCACATCCTTTATCAATGTTTTAATTTCTTATACTATCACTTTCACCAGTATTATTGTACATTCATTCCTTATCTTGTTTTATAAGACCAGTGTCCACATGAATTACTTCTACCTCCAATAAACTATTTTTCTGTTCAATTTAGTCAAGTGTAGGCTGGCCACGGAGTTCAATACTCGAGAATACGCTGATATGCACTTTATTTACAGGTTTTGTGATGGAAATGCGCGTGCTGCCCAAAGAGAGTATCAAGCTCGCTACCCTGATCGCCGACTTACCAGTCATTCTGTGTTCTCAAGACTCCATCAACGTCTTGTGGAGGGAGTTACAGTTCACAAAAGACCTAACGAAGTATGACACATTGTTCATGATGTAGGATTAGATGAAGTAGTTCTAAATTCAGTTCGGAATGATAGTAGTAGACAACTTGCTAGAGACGTAGGTGTAACACAATGGAAGGTTTTGGACATTTTGCATAAGAATAAGTTCCATCCATACCATTGTACGCCTGTTCGAGGTCTGAAAGCAACTGATTATGCTCCTAGAGTACAAATCACCCACACCGGACAAGGGAACAACCCTTTCAAACGCGTTTTAGTATTAATGTTTGGTGTCGAGTCTTTGGCGACCAATTGATTGGCCCTCACATATTTGATGGAACTGTAAATGGAACAAACTACTTTTTGCAATACGACCTACCTAACCTTCTAGATGGTTTGAACAATGTTGAAAGAGACGAACTTATATCCCAGCAGGATGGAGCCCCTCCACATTTTAATGCAACAGTACGTCAATAGCTGACTTAAAACTATCCCGAGTGGATTCGACGTGGGGGAACTGTCGCATGGCCTGCCCGATCTCCCGAACTTACACCTATGGACTTTTTTGTGTGGGGTTTTTTAAGCAGGAAGTTTATTCCACCCCAGTAAACTCAGAAGAAGAATTACGAGGCAGAATTGGTCTGGCTGCTCAAAGGCTTCGGAAAAAACTTTCTTTTAAAATGACCGAAGGAGCAATGAGAAATTGTTTTTAATCTTTTTGTAGCTTGCATGTTTTTTAATATTTAAACCGATAAAAGTATGTAACCGAATCTTAACTATGGTCATATGGCATACCATTTTAAAGCCTATTAAACGGCAAAGTTTTTAATATCATTTGACACATTCTTGTGTACAGGGTGTGGTAAAAAGATGGGGTTTCAATGATGTTTCAGTTTTTTTGAAACTTAGCAACTTTGCCATTTGAATCGACCTGAAGCTTAATTTTCTTTTTTTTACCGTTTTAACCAATAAATTTTTTAAAATTTAAAATTTAACGATCTAATTTTTGGAGTTAGACTTTTTTATAACCGCCATTGGATCATATTTACATTGTATTATAACCCAAAAAAGTTTGTCACACCAAGAGCCACTCACCCTGTATATATAAGTACTTGCTCCGCCGGGAGCATAATATATATATATATATATATATATATATATATATATATATATATATATATATATATATATATATATATATAAGTAGATAGTAATATGGGGTTCCTGGCGCACTTTCGGAGCCAACCGAAAAGTAATGTAAAATACTGTTCAATGTACCATAAAGGAAGCTGAGAAATAACACAGCAAATCTCAATGAAAAATTAACCGAATCTACAGTCGTTCGTCTCCAAAAGCGATCGGTACATTACTCTGTGGAATGAAAAATTAACCAAATCTGAGCTTCTACTTTCTTAAGCTGTGCTTTGTAAAATGTTGTCAAATCTGCTACGAATAAAGGATTTATCTTAATAAAATTTAATCAATTTAAAACATTTTTACTAAAAACATACTGTACTTTAATAAAAAACTTTTCTACTAAATAAACAACATGAAACTCACCAAGCTCTCTTCAGTTTCTAGCATTTCAAAAACTTACAAAGAAAGACAATTTTAACGAGTTCAACGAATTACCAAAACATTTTAAAGAACAGTTGATACTTTCCTTAAATGATACAGAATTCAAAGAACTTGTAAAGTCTTTTGCAGAAAAAACGTCTAATGGAGTGTTTTACTATCGGCAAAAAACTAAAAAAGTAAGGGATTACATATTTAATATAATTACGAAAGATATTGAAAAGAAAGTAAAAAATAAACAAACAGAGAGTTTTCATCGTTTTTTTTATGACATTTTTCCCATATTATACGTTCTTTCAAGATAATCAAGACTTAATTGATGAATTTCTTAGGAATTTTTGTGAGTATCAAGATTTATCAACACAATTCATTAAAGAGCATTATAGAATTTTTCTTATAGAATATAGCCACATTTTGTGTGAAACAAAAGGTATTACTGTAGATAATATTCCATGTGATTCCTATGAAGAAAGACACCAACTATGGTTATCAAAACAGTACTATGACGTGGGGAGGGACTGCAAGTTTTAGAGTTAAGACTTTATTCTACAAAGTTAATTGTTATAATTTCTTTATCTTTTATAGTCTTCTTTCCAGTAACAATCAAGTGTAATTTTTCATTTTTGTTTAATTCTTTAATCTTTTTTTCATCCAAAACAAGTGCAAAACCATTTCTCGGTCGACCTTTTCTCCTCGGGAACACAATTTTTTATTCTTAAAAGCAAATCTGCATTACCGACATTTTAGTTCCGAAAGATTGCGCTGTGTGTATCAATGACAGTCGAGGTGTGCTACTACAGACCGACCATCACGATAATCGCTTCGCCTGCGTCATATCCGTAGTGATATCACGCCGTGAGAGGCGCAATCGTTGTTTACAAGCACCATTTAGTTAAATAAATTTTTCTATCTAAATGGAGCGCGATAAAATATCATGTCCGTTCTGCAAAATAGAAATTTTAAGAAAAAACTATGATCGCCATTTATAATTCTAAAAGTCATGAAAAAAACAAGCAAATTTACAATAATGAACTAAATTATTTAAGACAGTGGGCTAGAGAAAATAAAATTGCCGATCACGAAAACATGTTTAATATTGAGAAAATTACGTGAATTAAAGAGAAATTTCAAAGTTGAAAAGAAAAATCTCGACCTATTTAATGATGAAAAACTTCATTCAATAGCTGAAAAGTTGGCTATCGGTACTAATGATAAAACCAAGTCTGAAATGATCGAAGAAATTGATAAAACTCTTAAAGTAAAATCCGAAAATATCATTGATGTAGAAGTTTTATCCTCAATACAACACGGTCTTTTCAAGCAATACATTTTAACAAACTTGAACGACAGTTCCATGTCAATTTACAAATATCTTTCAATTATGCGGTCAGAAATTAAAAGTTTAATCGAGAAATTTCAAGAAAATGTTAAAAATATGAAGGGCTATCTCTCTTTGGAATGTGAATACGAACGAACTTTAGTGAATGGTGAACCGCAAACATGTCTAATGTATTTTACTATCAAAGCAGACGAAATCTTTGACGTAAACGACTTTATTACTAAGCAATTTAATAAATTAACACATCGAGAACAAACGAATAATCCAAATAAAGGTTCCGGATGGACATTTAAAAGTTGTAAACAACTAGTTTTGAGCCTTAACAAACACGAAATGATGAATGCAGGATCATACATCGATTTACCAAAGAATATCAAAGATAAAAAAGCTTGTATAAATATAAAAAATAGAGATGATTTTTGCTTTATTTACTCAATAAGATGTGCTATTGAAAAACCAGAAAGAGACTGTGAACGTGTAAAGCAATACGAAAAATTTGTGAATGACGAAATATTTTCAGGTTTTGAGTATCCAATGTCTCTGAAAGATATACAAATATTTGAAAAACGAAGCTACAATTCCAAGTATAAGTATCCAACAATGTCTATCAATGTCTACAGTTTTGATGAAAATATTAACATTGTTCCGTTACAAATTTCTGAAAAATATGACGCTGAAACAAACATTGATTTATTGTATGTTAAACAAGATGATAAATCTCATTATGTTTTGATAACCGATTTAAATAAGCTTGTTTCTTCGCAGTTGTCTAAACATAAAGAAAGAAAATTTTTGTGTAGAAGATGTTTAAGCCATTTTTACAAATCTGGAGATTTAACAGATCACTTAGAAATTTGTAAAAATCATGAAGTTTGTAAGCCAATTATGCCATTTCCAGGTCAAACAACTAAATTTACTAATTATCAAAAGAAATTTAACCATCCGTACGTAATTTATATGGACTTTGAGAGCATATTGGAAAAGATTCCGACATGTAAGAACAATCCAGAAAGATCAACTACAACCAAGATTCAGAGGCACATTCCTTATGGTTTTACTCTATATTTAGTGTCGAATGTGACCAATCGCATGTACAAACCGATATGTTATCGTGCCAAAAATGAAGAAGATTTGAAAAACGTCCCGAAAAAATTGTTTGAAGAACTCAATAAATTATCGAAATACATAGCGAAAAAATATAATTCTAAGAACATGAAACCTATGAAATTGACAGAAGAAGAAGAAATTTCGTATCAAAATTCAAACGTTTGTCATATCTGTGAATGGTCTGCTTATGATGTTGGGTCAATTCAGTATGGTTTTACTCCTGATAGTTGGAAAGATAAGAGTTATAATAAAGTGAGAGATCATTGTCATTTAACCGGCAAGTTTCGAGGCGCAGCTCATGCATGTTGCAATCTAAATTTGAAATTTCCTCAGAATATTCCCGTTTTCTGCCACAATATGTCAAATTACGATACTCATTTGTACATAAAAGAATTGGCTAAACAATATGGAAATGTTGATTTGATCGCAAACACAGATGAAAAATATATAAATTATTCAGTAAATTCAGGATATGGGTATGAGTTTGAAGATGATAAACCAAGAAAGTTCATCAAGTTTTCATTCGTAGATACGTTCAGATTTTATGGCATCATCTATTGAAAAATTAGCTAAAAACCTGAAAAAAGATGATTTCAAGCATACAAATCATTTTATACAGGATGGAAGAATATTGAATGAAATTTTAACAAGACTGCCAAATGATGAAGACGAGATTTTTAAAATATTGTCTGGAAAAGGCATATTTCCTTACGAATTTATCGATAGTATTGAAAAACTTGATTACACAGAAGACCTGAAAATTCAAGATTTCTATTCACTTTTGACAGATGAGAGCATATCTGTGAAAGATTTTCAACATTACTTGAGCGTTTGGAACAAATTAAAAGAGAAAAATCTTGGAAATTACTCTGATTTGTACAATATCCAAGATGTTTTATTGCTTGCTGATATATTCGAAAACTTCAGAAACATTTGTCTAAATTGTTACAAACTTGATCCAGCTCATTATCTAACAGCTCCAAGCCTCGCATGGGACGCTATGTTAAAATTAACGAAGATAGAATTACAGTTAATTAGTGATTATAATATGTATTTGATGATCGAAAAAGGTATTCGCGGAGGCATTTCTCAACGATATGTTAAAGCAAATAACAAATATTTGAAAGATTTTGATAAGACAAAGCCCAAAAACTATCTGTTGTACGTCGATGCAAACAACCTTTATGGGTATGGCCTCATGCAAAATTTACCATATGGCGATATCAAGTGGATGAACCCGAAAACATATACAACAGCAGAATGGCAAGAAACAATTTTGGAACTCACTGGCGACGAAGATTATGGCTATATTCTTGAAGTCGATCTAGAATATCCAACAAATTTACACGAACATCACAAGGATTTACCTCTTGCTCCAGAACATTTTAAAAACAAACTTTGCACAACTCTACTGGATAAAACTGAATACGTTGTTCATTCGAGAAATTTGAAGTTCTATTTGGAACAAGGTATGATTTTGAAACATGTGAATAGAGTTATCGCATTCGATCAGAAGCCTTTTATGAAAGAATACATTGATTTTAACACAAACATGAGAACCAAAGCTACAAGCGACTTTGAAAAGGACTTTTATAAGCTGATGAACAACTCAGTGTTTGGAAAATCTATGGAAAATGTGAGAAACAGATGTGATATTAAGCTTGGAAATGAAGAATTTTCAATGAAACAAGCTAAGAAAACAAATTTCAAATGCTTTAAACATCTTTGACGACAACTGTATAGCGAGTCACATGTACAAACAAAAGGTTAAATTTAACAAACCGATTTACATAGGATTTTCAGTTCTCGACCTCTCAAAATTGCTAATGTACGAGTTTTATTACAACAAATTAAAGAAGTTTGATCCAGATTTGAATCTGTGTTACATGGATACAGACAGTTATTTTCTAGAATTGAAACGAGATCCTTTTAAAATTATTAAAGAAAATATAGATGACTTTGATACAAGTGATTATCCAAAAGATCATGAATGTTTCACTACTAAAAATAAGAAGGTAATAGGGAAATTCAAAGATGAGTTAAATAGCGAAGTTTTAGAAGAATTTTGTGGTTTAAGGTCTAAGATGTACTCGTACAAATATCTAGATAAAAACCCAGTTAGGTGTAAAGGAATTAAGAGAAGCGTTGTAAATAAAACAATAAATATCGAAAACTTGAAGAGATGTTTGTTCGAAGATAAAGAAGAATTTAGGGAGATGACAGTCATCAAAAGTTATAAACATGAGTTGTACACTGTTACCATAAACAAGCTGGCACTGAACGCTAAAGATGATAAGAGAATTGTCCTAGAAAATAAGATCGATACAGTACCGTATGGATATAAAACAGATATATTAGACGAATTAAATAAACTTGGAAACTTTGATATGTAAATGGAAGATGATTTAATTCACTGTCACAAGTGTAAAAAGAAAACGAAAAATATAGATTCAAAAATCGTTCAAACTCAAAATGGATTGTATAGAATTGCTGCAAAATGTTCAAAATGTAAGACAAACAAGAGTAAGTTTATAAAGAATCCAAATCCAAAACCTGTTAAGCAAGAATTGAAGACTAAAGATAAGATAGAGATTGAAGCTCGAGAAATTCATGCACCAGTACGAAAAAAGTTTAAAAAGAGAAAAATTATAACATTAGGAATTGACGATTTATGGGCAGCAGATTTAGTAATAATGTCTAACTATTCGGATCAAAATGATGGATTTAAGTATATGTTAAATGTTATTGATACTTTCTCAAAATATGCTTGGTCAAGAGCTATCAAAAGAAAAAACGGCAAGGATATTTCAAAAGCTTTCGAAGATATAGTAAAAGATGCCATAAGGATCAATCACAAACCTCCTAACCTACTTCATACAGATAAGGGTTTAGAGTTTAAAAATAAAGAATTTAACGATGTTTTGAGGAAATACAACATTAAGATTTATCATACTGAAAACGAAGAGAAATCAAGTATTGTAGAGAGATATAACAGAACTCAAAATGAAAGAATGAAGGTTCTTTTTGAGATTAATAAAAACTTTAAATGGATCGATATTCTTCAAGAAATCGTAAAGAAATATAACGATACTGTTCATAGCACAATCAAAATGAAACCGAAAGACGTAGATAAGGATGCAGAAAAGGAGTTATTAGAGACCGTTTTCAAGTATGTTCCACCTGAAATTCACACGAAAACTAAATTTAAAGTCAATGATCATGTAAGAATTGTTAGTAAAAAACAAACATTTTCGAACAAATATAAGAACAATTGGTCAAGAGAAATCTTTGTGATTTATCAAATTAATAACACAGATCCTGTAACTTATAGTATAAAAGATTTAAATAATGAAGAAATAACCGGAAAGTTTTATGAATATGAATTGAGAAAGTCAAAGCTGTAATTTTTTCTATATAAATGGAGTCTCAAAAGAAATGTACAAAGTGTCAAGAATTTAAAGATTTAAATGAATTTTATAAAGATAAAAATAGGAAAGATGGAATGCATTATAATTGCAAAGATTGTGAAAGGGAATATCATAAAGAATTATATGATAAAATAGAAAAATTAACTTTGGAAGATAAAGAATGTCTTAAATGTAAAGAAACTAAAAAAATTTCAGAGTTTAATAGTGATCACTATAGTAGAGATAAGAAAGACTCATATTGTAAAGATTGTGTAAAGAAGAATCACCATAGATTATATTATGAAGATACTCAATGTGAATGTGGAAGAACTATAAAATGGTTAAATAATTATCAAAAACATTTACAAACAAAATATCATAATTCAAGAGTTTAACATTTTCATCGTGTAATAATTTGTTCTATATAAATGGAGTCTCAAAAGAAATGTACAAAGTGTCAAGAAGAGAATAGAAAAGACTGTTATTGTAAGGAATTATACGTTAAAATGAACAAATTAACTTTAGAAGAGAAAAAGTGTTACTTTTGTAAAGAAATTAAAAATATTTCTGAATTTAATAACTGGCAGTATAGTAAAGATAGAAAAGATGCTTTTTGCAAAGATTGTGCTAAAAAAATTTTCAGCGAAAGTTATAAAAACGAAATGCCTTGTGAATATGAAAAAAGAATTCTACAATGGTTACCTAGTTATGCTAAACATTTACAAACAAAATATAATAAATCGAGAGTTTTTAGTAAAATTTAGAAACATTTTCATCGTGTAATTTAGATATTCTATAAATCAGTCGAGATTCTGCCATATTTGTAGTAAAATGATTTCCGTTGTATAAAATATTCAAAGATTCTTTCATTTGGTTATACAGATTGATAGAATTTGGTTCGTCATCAATGAACAAAATCTCTAATTCAGGATATTTTATTTTTAGATGTTTTAATCGGTTTGGTATTTCTCGTTTCTGAGCTCTGATAACGTAATAAGGATATTCCCACATGTGATTCTTCTTAATTAACACAAAAACATGGTGTTTTTTTCTTATCAAAATCTTTACATACCATATCTCTCTTCATTAATTCCATTCGCAATTCTTGATTCTCTATTTTCAAGGATTTCATTTGACCTGAAATTTGTAACTGTTTTATTTCATCTTTTAACTGCTTATTTTCGTTTTTGAGTTTGTACTCACCATATTTTCTAATGGAAGGTAATACTTCTTTCGTAACCCAATTTTAAAACAATTTCGCTTCTGGTTTATGCGATCTCAAAATTAAAGAATAAAGTCCAGATTCATTAACGAAAACAGTGTTATTTTGGAAGTTTGAAGGTAAGCTATTTATAGCCCCCCTTATATTTAGATTAAAATAGAAGTTTTTATCATCTTCGTCAACGTTTATTCTGATCGTTTGCATAGTATTTTCATATTCTAGAATTTTTGCTACGTCTTTAGCCTTAAACCAGATCACATTGTTTTCGTCAACAATCGTAAAGATATGTTTGTTATTGAATTTTAGTTGATTATTGAGTAGGTCTACAACTGACTCCATTTAGATAGAAATAAAATTTAACTAGTAATTTTTATTTCAGTATAAAGTCCAGATTCATTGATAAAAACAGGGTCAGGATGAAGATTGTTAAGGGGTCTATGGGATAGACTCTTGTAATTTATACATTCAAAAGTTGTTTCCTTGAAAATTTGAAGGTAAGAACGATTCGTTCCCCCCCTTGATTCATCATTCTTTCGACAATCTTAAATATATTGTTGTTTTACTCTCATTATTTAATAGATTTCCTTCAGAGTCTTGAATAGTCAGAACGATTTTTTGAATTCTTTTAATATTTTTTCTAATTGGAATATAATCGATTTCATTTGGTTTTTCACTGATTTTTGATCCATAAGCAACATTTGGGAAAAAAGTGTACAAAATTTCAGATTCTTTGTGAAGATGTTCGGTATGATTTTCAAAACTAGGTTCAACGAGATTACAATGTACTTCAATTACATCGAACGGTCTAAATTTTGGCGTTTTATTTCCTAAATATACCTGATTTGGCTCAATAGTTTCTTGAACAAACCCTAATAAATCTACAATAATTGCTGAAAACATTATTCTTACTGGTGATTTTATTTGAATTTTATTAGAGAGATAATTTTTTTGCATTTCAAACTTGTTTTCGTCAAAGTTTAAAGATTTATCTGATTGTTTGAATGTTTTCAGATAATTTTTAAGGGAATTTTTTATTTGATCGAAAGTATAATATCCTTTGTTTAAACCATAATATTTTGTTATGTTCTTCTCACTAAATCCTATACAATAAGGAGAACTTTCACTAATATTTATTACAAAATTGTCAGAATAAAAACCGCTTAAACCGATAAAATAATTTGATTCTTCCTCTAAGTGTATAGGATGTTCCAAGTTAAAACTAATTTAGAGCTTTCTGAAGTCAACTTGAACAGCTTCATTTTCGCAAGCGTTGCTTCAAGATGAAAATCTTCTATTTAAATGGAGAAATTTTTAAAGCAAAAAGATCAGATAAAACTTCAAACGTTTGAAGAAAATAAGAAAGATCAACCAATCAGATTGTTAATTGTTGGTTCAAGTGGATGTGGAAAAACAACTTTATTATTGAATTTTATCTACAATAGGTTGATTCCTTATTCCAATTTGTATGTTTTTAGTAAATCTTTAGAACAAGACGCCTATAAAAAATTACAAGAAAGATTTGAAAATATTGAGAAGAACTTAAGTAAGAAAATATCATATTTTTATAATGCTTCTGAGGACATAGTTCCGTTAAGCGAATGTAAACCCAATTCGTTAATCGTTTTTGATGATTGTATTTTGGAAAATCAGGACGTTATTAAGGAATATTTCGTAATGTCTCGTCACAAAAACATATCTTGTATCTATCTTTCCCAATGCTTTTCAAAGGTTGATAAACAAGTTATAAGAAATAACCTGAATATGTTGTGTATTTTTAAGCAAGATGATCACTATTCGAGAAAGATTTATAACAATTATGTGGGATCTGATATGAGTTTTAATCACTTTATTGAGTTATGTGATAAAATTTGGAAGGAAGACTACGGATTTTTAACTATTAATCTAACTTTGAAGCCTAAAAATGGCAAATATTTATATAAATTTTCCAATATAAACGTGTGATAATCTAGTTGTTTTCATGATTTTACGTTCACGTTTACGTTTCGTGTTCTCGTTTTTTACGTTCCACGTTCACGTTCCACGTTCACGTTCATGTTTTCACGTTCATGTTTCACGTTCATGTTTCACGTTCATGTTTCACGTTCATGTTTCACGTTCGTGTTTACGTTTCACGTTCATGTTTTACGTTCGTGTTTCACGTTCGTGTTTCACGTTCGTGTTTCACGTTTTTACGTTCCGTGTTCACGTTTCGTGTTCACGTTTTACGTTCCACGTTTAAAATTTTCCTAAATAAATGGCGAACGTAACTTCAGAAGAAGCAAAAAAACTTGATCAAATAGAAAAGAAATTAATCAAAGAATTTAAAGAACAGATTCGAATTGATGAAAAAGAACAAGAATTTATTCAAAAAATTAATCAACCTGTAACTTCTGCAATAAAAAATGTTGAGGGCAAAATTGAAAATGTTTTAAGCGATAATCAAAATTTGATGAATTTGGTTCCAGTTGTACGACAATTTGCTGATATTTCGATACCAGAATCTGAGTTTGAATTGCCAAAATTACCATCTTCAACACCATTTAGACCTCGAATCATTGAAGACTCTACCATAGTTGAACCAATAAGTCCTGGAACAACGGATATAATAATTGGTGAAATTGGTAAAAAATTTCTTCCTAGAGCAAAGGATGATAAATTTGGTTTGTATTGGGACAGAAAAAAGAAAAGTTTTATGATTGGAAATTTGCCCGTGAATTTTGAGCATAATGATATCATTATTAATGAAAAAAACATATGAAGGAACTCAAGGTTTATGGAGATTATTAACAGGCACTGATGTTCCAAAAGACGGTTTATATTCTGAAGAAGACTTGAAAAAGTATACTGAAATTTTATGGAAATCTGACTCAATTTACAAAAATAATGATCCATCAACTAAGAAACCAAAGTCAAGTAAAGGTAAAAAATATCTCAATTTGATTAAACCAATTTGGGAAAAAAGAATCGAAGGATCAGGTGTGAGAAAATACAGTGATAATAAGATTGAATACAGATATATCGACGATTTGACAAAACTCGATGGAATTATTAATTATATTTATGCTCAAGAAAAGGCTGGAAACAACAATTTTTTGAACGAAAAGAAAGTCATTAAAGATTTTATTTCGAACAAACTTGACGAAATGATTGAAAAACCTGATGGAATTAAATATTTAAAACGAGTTTTGCCGGCAATAAGTTCATCTATGATTGAGGGTAGTGGACTTTTGAATGATTTTATCAACAATTTACCTTTTGAATTACACGTACCAACTTATCAGTATCTGGGGCCTGGCACAAAACTCGAAAAAAGACTAAAAAGATGAGATCCTGGTATAAATAAATTAGATCAAGCTGCTATGGAACACGATATTTTTTATGCAAAACATAGAGACACAAATTCCAGACATATAGCAGATAAAGTTTTGCAAGATAAGGCAATGGATAGATTTTTATCAAAAGATGCTAGTTTAGGTGAAAGATTTGTTGCGCTTCCAACAGCTGGAGCAATGTTTTTGAAGAGAAAACTAGGAATGGGAATCGAAGAGAACTTGAAATTTTAACTATATAAATGGAGGTGAACGTAAACTTCAGCAAAAATCAGAAAGAAAAAATAAAATCCGCTTTTAAGAAGAAAATACCCGTTAGTATTCAATTTAAAATAGATCAACTAAAAAATGGCGAAGATAAGATATTTTTAACAAATAGACAATACAATAAACTCGAAAAACATAAGAAAAACGATAAAGGTGTCAGAATAGAATTTTCTTATAATCAGTTGAAAGAACATAAAAATGGTGGACTTTTGAAAGATTTATTAGATTTTGGAGAAAATATTCCAGTTGTTAAAAATGTTGTTCCTTATGTTCGTAAAGCTGCTCCAATCGTTAAAAAGGATGTGATTCCTATTGTTCGAAACATTTTAAATTGGTTAGATAAAGAGTTGGAAGATGTTACAGGATCTGGATTAGATGAAAAAACTTTGAATTACGTGAAATCAAACATTGAAAAAAAAATTTAAACCTTTAACATTCGGGGAATTGGAAGAAATCTGCAAAAATATTAAACATTTTAGAGGAATCTTCATGAGAGATACATTACCTGAAAAAGTTAAGAAATTTGAATGTGGAATTGTGAATTTAGACTCGATTATGGGAAGTGGAACACATTGGATTTGTTATTATAAAAATGATAAGAATGCATATTATTTTGATTCGTATGGAAGAATTGAGGACAAACCACCTATAGAATTGATTAAATATTTTGAAAAAATCAAGCGTTTATTATAACGATTCTCAAATTCAAGACTACAAAGATCCCCCAATTTGTGGTCATTTATGTGTTTTTGTGTTGAATGAACTGAGTAATGGTAAAGATTTTAAAGAAGTTGTTAACAAATTATTGCTTAATAAATATGGATTCACAAAATATTTTTGACGTATTTGGTACACAAATTATTCAAAATGTAGATAATAGTTTCAATTTTGATAGTTTGAGAAATGAGTTTGATAACAAGTTAGAAAATTTATTACAAAACCTTCCAGATTCAGATATGTTTGCTGTCGAGATTGAAGATTTTAAAGCAGAATATGATAAAAAACTTGCAAATTTCATGAGTTCAAATGAAGTTGCTGATAAAATAAAAACATTGGAAAAAGAAGTTGATGATGGTGTAAAAAAATTATTTACCAATTTAATGTCTCATATCGAAAAAGCTGATGAAATTACTGAAGCGATCAAAGTTGAAAAGAATTATGTTAGTTTGGCTAATAAAAAAAGAATTGTCGGTGTTCGACCTGGTATTGACAAACATGATGTTTGTTGTTAAAGAACAAATTTTAAAAACCTCTAAAATTATCAGAAAAACATCGATATTGTTGATTTACATGATCCGAATGTTAAAAATGCCTTAGATTTTAAAGGAAAAAGAATTAGCGGTGTTAGTAAAGGAATTAATCCATTTGATGTTGTTGTAATGATTCAATTAGAAGATCCTATTAAAATGTTTAATGAACTAAAACAAAATTATGAGAATCATAAACAGCATGTTAAAGATTTTACAACAGAAGTCTATGAAAAACTTGATGAAAGAAGTAAAAGATCAGTAGACGATGTTGGTGAATTACTTGATAAAGTAAATAAACTAGAAGAAAACTTTAATACATATAAAAATGATGTTAATGTATTAGTTGGTGAAGTAATTAACAAAATTCTGGAAGATTTTTATACACATTTCAATGAGGAAGTAAACTTTTTTAAAGATTTTGATACACGTTTCAATGAGAAAATAACACATAATAATGAATTACTTAAAAGTATAGATGATCGATACTCTTTATATCTCGATAAAGTAAATAAACTAGAAGAAAACTTTAATAAATTTAAAGAAGATGTCGATAAAACTTTTGAAAACATCGACAACAGATTTAATGGAGTAGGTGGTTACGATGACTAATTTTCCTTATATAAATGGCGCTCATATACTGTGTGAGGTGCAAAGAGAAAACTGCCACAAACGATATAAAATACTATGCAAACATTAACGGAGTTAAGAGAATTTCTGGAAAATGTGCTGAATGTAACTCAAAAAAGAGCCAATTTATAAAAACTTGATTTTGAAATTTTTTCTTAATAAATAGAGATGGCGGGACATTACAGTGCTTTCGATCTTTTTATCATGCAACACGAAAGAGATTTGAAAAAAGAACATTGGGATGACATTTCTCAAAAATATGAATTATCCGAAGATATGATGAGATTATACGTAAACAAATTGAATTGGTATAACATTGCTAAATATCAAACTTTATCATCAGAGTTCATTCAAGAAAAATATACATTATCAATTAAAAGATCATATGTCTGTTCTTTGTCTCTATCAACACTTGAGTATAAAGTTTTTGGATGAAAATAAAGATACAGTTGATTGGAACAATATTATAGATAGCGGTTACTATCCTGTGCAAATTTTATTGAAATATGTGACCGAGATCGCAAAAATTTAAGGAAGAGAATCCCGAATATGACGAAGTAGATCATTAAAAAATGACTCTAATCTTTTTAATTATTTTACTAAAATTTATATCTTTTCTTATAAAAACGTACATTAGATCGATGAAAAAATGATATCTTTCTTATACATGATGTTTAAAATTTCTAAATTTTCTCTTATTAAATGGCGGACTACAGAAAATATGCTAGTGATATTGAAAGAGCGGAGTTTAAAAATTTCTATCCAATTAGTAAACAACATTTGAATGAACCGAATAAAAGAACTGAGTTTAATATTGATTTTGGAGATAATTTTTGCTCGTCTAACTTCCAGTTTTATATTTCTGGAACTTTAACAAAACAAGATGGTCAAGCATATCTTGGAACTGATAATGTTAGATTAATCGATAATTTTATACCGTTTTTATTTTCTAAGATTGAAGTAAGAAAACACAATAAATTGATAGAAGAAGTCGAAAACTGTGGCCAATTAAGCACAATTAAAGGAACTATTTCGTATTCAAAAAGTGATGTTATTTCTCAAACTTCTAATAGCTTTGAATCAGATTTTAAATTTGGTGTTTTTGAAGCAGCTGGAAATTTATCTCATTTTGGATTAGGATTTTTTGAAAATGTTACTATTCCGATCTATAAAGGAGGATTTTATCTAAGTTTTATAAGAGCAGAAGACGATGATGTGATTCTGAAGACTGCAACTGGAAATGTTATGCCTGTTGATGGAAAAATAACAATTACAGATTTTTTTATTAGAGTTCCAATGATTGATTATAAAATCACGAGTAAAATAAGGTTGATTGATGAAATTACAAAAAGTCAAAACATTATGTTTAATTTTCTAGATTGGCAATGTATTGAACAAAAAAGGTATTTCCGGAACAACTTATTCGTTCGATATCACAAATATTTATAGAAATATCTTCAATCCCAAGTTCGTTATCATAGGTTTTCAAACAGATAGACAGAATAATCAAGAAAAAAATCCTTCAAAGTTTGATAGTTTGGATGTAAAAAATATCAGAGTAAAATTGAACGGTTCTTATTATCCAGATGAATTACAAAATTTAAACATTTCCGGAGGTCTTTTCAGAATCATGTATCAGATGTATCAAGATTTTAAGAAAGTTTACTGTAATAATAAGGAAATGTATTACAATCCTAAAGAATTTTTAGCGAATAGACCTATTTATGTCATTGATACAACAAAGAGTTTGACAAATATTTCTGGTTCAAAGAACGATATAATTATCAATATGGATTTTCAAAAAGCTGTTACAAACGCGATTTGTTATGTTGTTGTTGTCTCTGAGAAATTTTTTAGCCTATGATGTGATTAAGAACGATATTAGAGAAATTCAGTAAAATTTTTGAAAAAATCGTCTTATTGTCTATATTATTCATTGGATAATTCTACAACTTTATAGAATTGTTAAAGACATTGATATAAGTATTCATTTTTAATTTCAAAAGAATATCTTAAAAAATGGGGATGGTATTAACAAAAAACTATTCCAAGGTCATCTTAAGGGTTGGACCGGAAGTTATGATTTTAAAAAATACTTTAATATTTACTGATCCTATATACCAAATTTCAGCAAAAAAGCTCCAATAGTTCTCGAGATATAAGAGTTTTAAGATAAGGGATGATTGGGGTAGTTTGTGAAAATTTTGTTATTTTCATGAAATTTTAAGTTGAACTCGCTTGTTTTTGAAGTTTCAGATTTTTCTGATAATTTTTTTTATTTTTTTATGAATATTAAGAAATAGGGGATGATTTCACCCTTATGGATAAGTTAAGTCGAAAGAGTTAAGTATTTACTATATGTGTACCAAATTTCATTAAAATCGGTTGAGTGGTTTTTGAAATATAAAATTATTAATAAATTTGTAAACTAGCACTCCTAATTGAACAACTTATATAGCAGAGATATAGCTTATAACTTTCGAGACTCTCCGTAGCTCAGTTGGTAAGATGCTTGCCTTCAAAGCCTGAGGTTCTGGGTTCAAATCCCAGAGCTTCAGGCGCGCTTTTTATTGAGGAAGACATGGTTGTCGTTTCAGTGGTTGGGGACAAGTCTTTACACGAGTGGCCATAGTGTAATGACTATAGAACAAGCCGAGTAATGACAACTGTGGTTGGCGCGCCATTTGCTTCCTCACCTTTCCACTTCATTCCTTAATTCCTTCTCTTCCTTAATTCGTACATTCCTTCTCTTCCTTAATTCGTTCATTACATTCATCATTCACATCATTCATTAATACAACATTACACTTACAAAACACCCGACACAAATTCCCTAATTGTATCTCTCCATCAACTTCTACACAGTAGTTACCAAAGAAAAATGAGACTTGGGAACAAAAAAATTCCAGAGTCTAAGACCCGAATTACAGCTCCTAGCCATTAACTTGGTTGGACAGTAGCAGTGCAGGGCCAAGTCTCTAAACAATAGACAACCGTAGAAGTTGAATGTGATGTGATTCCCCATAGCGCAAACACGCACACTAACAACACTACACCAAAGACACAATCATTCATTTTGTCTTTTACAATAATTGATGATGTTCATATTATTCTCTTTCATTCCTTCTAAAACTTCAAAAATATACTCTTTCGCTGATGAAAAATCTCGATTTCTTCCGGAATAATCTTTGTAGTCATAGACAAAAATATCCTAAATAGTTGTTACAATAGAATTGAAATTATTTCTATTTATCTCTGTTGTAGAAATGTAAACACAAACATTTGCGCTGAAAAAATTTATATCTCGGCAGAGTTAGTTCCCATAATCTCCATTTAAACAAAAAATCTTTCTGTTTAAATGGAAGAGTATAATGCCAACTGTTTACAAGTGTTCTAATAGAGGAGAAATTATTGATAAAAAATATTTAGTTTGTAGAGATTGTAATTTAAATTTTGTTACGAAAGACCTAAACCTAGGAAATTTCGAAATAAACTAACACATTTGAATAATCTGCTTACAAAATTACAATACGGAGGTGAAAAACAAACAAAAATTTGTTACAGAATTTAGAAAACAGAATAAAAATTTTTACTTATCTCTTGGAACCGTTTGACAAAATTATTTTCCTTTTCAAAGAATACATTAGGTTTGTAGGTATCGATACACACGTTTATTATGAAAAGATATTACCTGTATTTTTTCATTATCTGGATGTTGAATTTGTCTACGATTTTAAGCCAGAAATCCTCGATGATTTTATAGTACATTTGGAGAAAGTAAATGAAGAACCTCGTCAAACAATGAAGATGTTGGCAATTCCCTCGACTTCTCGAGTGATTGTTAGCAAATTTCATTTTTTCCGTCTTTAAATTTTTTCTATTTAAATGGAGTTCTTGAAAGAGTTAAATGATATTGGAGAATGTAAGTTTAAAGAGTATAAGAAGTTAAATGAAATTGGAAGAAAGGAAGAAACATAGAATCTTGAATTTGGAGAAAATGAAAGATAAATTCGGGTTTACAATAATTGCCGAGTTGGAAGATTGTAAAGTACACTTGCCGAACAGATTTTTGACTGTTTTGGATGAAAAAAAGATTAAAGAATTAAACAAAAATGAAAAATTACACTTGATTGTTACTGGAAAGAAGACTATAAAAGATAAAGAAATTATAACAATTAACTTTGTAGAATAAAGTCTTAACTCTAAAACTTGCAGTCCCTCCCCACGTCATAGTACTGTTTTTGATAACCATAGTTGGTGTCTTTCTTCATAGGAATCACATGGAATATTATCTACAGTAATACCTTTTGTTTCACACAAAATGTGGCTATATTCTATAAGAAAAATTCTATAATGCTCTTTAATGAATTGTGTTGATAAATCTTGATACTCACAAAAATTCCTAAGAAATTCATCAATTAAGTCTTGATTATCTTGAAAGGACGTATAATATGGGAAAAATGTCATAAAAAAAACGATGAAAACTCTCTGTTTGTTTATTTTTTACTTTCTTTTCAATATCTTTCGTAATTATATTAAATATATAATCCCTTATTTTTTTCGTTTTTTTGTGTGTACACGTGTGCAGTTTTTCGTTCTTTCTGCAAAACACTCTACAAGTTCTTTTAATTCTGTTTCATTTAAAGACGGTATCAACTGTTGTTGAGAATAAACCGGCAATTCACTGAATTCATCTTTGTTGCACTGTTTTAATGCTAGAAATTGTAGAGAGCTTGGTGAGTTCATGTTGTTTATTTAGTAGAAAAGTTTTTTATTAAAGTATGTTTTTAGTAAAAATGTTTTAAATTGATTTAAATTTTATTAAGATAAATCCTTTATTCGTAGCAGATTTGACATTTTACAAAAGCACAGCTTAAGAAAGTAGAAGCTCAGATTTGGTTAATTTTTCATTCCACAGAGTAATGTACCGATCGCTTTTGGAGACGAACGACTGTAGATTCGGTTAATTTTTCATTGAGATTTGCTGTGTTTATTTCTCAGCTTCCTTTATGGTACATTGAACAGTATTTTACATTACTTTTCGGTTGGCTCCGAAAGTGCGCCAGGAACCCCATATTACTATCTACTTATATATGTATACGATAATAATAAAACCAATGTACGGTAAGATAGTTGTTAGTATCTAAACTTTACAATATTTAAAGTCTCTTATAAAATACATCTTAGTGGTGTTTAACAAAAGGAGGCTTCTCCGTCTTGTTTATGTTTCTTTGTAATTTTATTGATCAACCAGGCAGAATAAACTATTGAAAAAAGTGCAAAGACTAAAGTACATTACAATGGGCATAAATATAAACTATAACAGTTTATTTGTGACAGATTTTATTCTTCATGTCAACAAAGCAAACTAATCATTGGTAAATTAAAATACAATTCACAAAAAATCCAGAAGTGCTAATTCACGTTCAAAGCCTCAAAGAATGCGGGCGAAGCCGAGGGAAACTCACTATGCAACTGCACACGTTTTTGTTATCAAAAGAATCAACGGAAATGTTATTGATGCAACCTTTTTTCCTGAAATATTTAAAGGACAAATTATCCTGCTGGCACGTATTGCAACGCTACAGCTAGAGACCACAATATAATTACTTAAAAAAGCTTCACTTCTCTGCTCGATTACCATTCTCGATGACTATTAACAACTCTCAAGGTCGGACAATGTCGGTTTATGACTTAGATAAAAAAAATTCATTTCCCTCATTGTAAATTAAAATTCGCATGCTTATGTTAAAATTTATAATGTTATACTACTTAAAGGAAGATTATCGAAAACTTTTGTCCTCCCAAATAGTGCTTAATTAATAATTATAATTTAGAGTAACATGATTCTTTGGGTATGAATCAACTTTTCGTACTTGATTGATAACGCTTAAGTAATTATGTAAATAATAAATAATTTTGAAAATAATGCATAATTTTTACATAATACATAAGAAAATCAAACTGCTTTAATAGAAGTTATACCACATGAAACTGCTATACTAGCTTAAATAATCAAATACAAAAAGGTAAGAACTGAATTACTTTTACTTTACTCCAAATTATTACTTACGGACACAGTTCTCGGAAATGTCATGCTTCATGTCTAAGACAGGTATATTACTCCAGCGGATATCACTACACTTATACAGGAAATTTATGCAATATTGAAAAGTTGCCTTCGTTAAAAAACGTTTCAACCCCCTTTGTTTTAGAGTTAGTTACAAAAGCGTGTTTCTGAAGGGAGGCCACAGCTCATCTTTATAATAGGAAAAATGTGGTCCTGTATTTTGTAAATACCCTAACAATGACAGGCAAACAAAAGGAAGACAAAGTATCTCATTAACAACTTAACACGCAAATACTTTATAAACTTAGTATTTTATGTAAGTAAACAAACTTTTTCAAAAGGAAGTTAATTATACTATTAGTTTAAGAGAACTAAGCAAAACTAAATTTTTAATTATTCAATTCCTACATTCTCTTCTTTAATCTATTGACTATAGCAATAAAATTGTCCTAAATGATTTAGTCCAATATGTAGACGATATGTATAATATGGCTTCCACTCATTAATTTGTAATTGAAATTTCCGGATTTGAAGTAGAGATTGCTGACGACGCAATACAACTTTGCAAGTGAAGGGTTTTCAGACCTATTGCAGTTAGAATTGTTAGAGAACAACAAAAGTGTTTCTGCTGAGTAATGTTGTTCAGAGACTGCTCAGATTATAAATAATAATCTCAAATTAAGCACTGAATTAGAGTTCATACTTATAGGTGGAAAAGATTAAAGGTCTCAAACAAGTGTTTGTTTTACAATTACGTACAATAATAATCAGGTATCTTAAGATTTATAGTGGACTTCATATAATTTCCGGATCGCGCCTCAAACGAAAAATCCAAATGCTGCAAAAAGGACACAACTACTTATATGTTATGTTGTTTATCAAGAAATAATTTCTGATGAATGAAACAATGTCACAAAGTGTTTGTTTACTTAGGCAAAGAAGCTGAGAATCCTCCCATTGCACTTAGTCATAAAGGGACCTTTGCTCTTCCATCCAGAATGAAATTATATTCAGGAAGTGTTAATTATTTATTGCATTAAATAACTTGTTTTTTATTGCCTAATATTAAAAGGCTACTTTTATTGAATAATAATTATGTATATATTTTTTGTGCAAACTTATACTCTATATTTGCCTTTATTTATTAAACTGTATATACTGCATTAATTCTATATCTCTTTCTGCGGCCTAGTACCTACAATACCATTCCTTACTGGATTAAAATATTCACGTACAGTGACAGACCAATGAACCATTGTTTCACGAATCAGCTGTTTACTGTACACTCAACCAACCAATCACAACGGTTGACTTATCAAGGCTCAATTGCCCACCTTGCAAGCGTAGGCACGCTTGCTCATTATACTCTCAATCCCGCCTGGGGCACTTATGTACTCTCTAGCCACTGCTTACCATACTTACTCTCTCCCCCATGTGTTACTCTCTTATTTAAATATTAGTTTATTTCTATTTGTTGTACATTTACATTAACATTAAAGTCAGTGCTCTGGATTGGCAATCTCTACCAGAACGTCTCTGCTCCCGGACACCCGCGTCTACCGTGCTCTACAGGACTGGCCACAGTGTTAAGAACTATTCGTTTGCGGTCGTATTGTGCGTGAGTGAATCCGTGAAGGACATCTTCCGTCTTCACGCCTGCCTACAAGACAGCAGCCTATTTCCACACTTACTGATCACAACCTGGCCCTCAACAACAGCAGACTACGGTTAGGTATCTCTCATGAAAACAAAGGTAACTGTTTAATTTCTAAACTTTATTTGAATATGCACTGTTCATAAACTCATTATGTGTAACCTAGTGAACTCTTGTTAAAATCAGTGTGTTCGGCGTCTTCACTGCCTAGTGTGAAGTGGTCCTTCTTAATCGAGCCTCTAAAATATTATTTCACGGTTCTATAACCAAAATTCATTCTTTTCATGGTCCTCCGGGCCGGATAATAAGAACTTTAGTCCATTGGTGAATATCAGTGCAATCTCAACTCTTATAAGCTCTATACAGTGCATATTTCAAAGCGTGGTTTCAGGTTCTTTCACGATTGCAAAGTGAATATCACGTGCATATCGATTTTCCAGTCCCCTCTCCAGTCATATCAGCTGTGACGTCTGATCATATCAGCTGTGGTGCTCTGTCGACTGCATTGTTTTGTTGACAAACAAACTTTCAGACTGTTACAGCACAGGTGAACTGATTACTGTGTTTAATGGTTACCGCTTCTCAATACTTGTTGGTTATCAGCCCTACTTGTAATACTCATTATTCTACGTAGGTTAAATATAAACCATCTTGGTTATTGACACTTTACCTTGAGCAGGACTCTATACGTACGAGCACCCTTATTGCAAAATTAAATGTTTATTTTGTCAACACTATATTCTAGTCTCAGCTTAAAAAGAAAAAAAGCTACTTACTGCTCACAATTGTTTATTATAATTTCTATTTGAAACATTGCTCACGCATATGTATGCATTGGTTTATGGTTACTGTCACAGCACTACCATACTTTACCCACTGACAGTTTACATGTAGTACGTGCGCATAATGTTTCCAGAGCCTCTGCTACATTATAGCTGAATTTAGCTCAACAATAACCTTAATTGTTGTTTATTATTTAATAACAACTTGTCTTGTTTACGTTTTTCCATAATAACAGTGTATTTTATTTTCTCAAAACAAAACTATACTATAGGCCTATACGAGCCTACTCTACTTATTGCATTATTATTGAGTTTTTACCTCAAAAAACTAAACAATTGGTACCTGAAGATGAAATCAATGATTTCGAAATGTACATATTAACAAAAATAAAAGTTTACAAAAAGTGTTAAAAGGTTTATTTATATTGTATAATAAATATTTTTTAAATTGTTTTTCATTGTATTATATTGTTTAGATACTTCTTATTTCTTGGGGAAAATACTTCAGAGGAAAATAATTTAGTTTCTATTTTTATCACTGTCTCAGTTCAAGAGGATAATATTTTGTTTACTTTTCACCTTTGAAGTTTTACTCAAATTGATTAATTTTCTACAAACACTTTCAACATGGCGATGTCTCTTAATGTGGCCAATGCAAAGCGAGAACACCTCTTTTCTCAGATACAAAGTATCTATGATTTAACTAAGAAGACTTCCGATCCAAATATACTTCAGCAGTTGCTTGTCAGAGCTAAATCTATTCAGAGACTTAGACGGGAATTTTCAGCGATATTAGACTTGTGCCACGAGTTGGAATTAAAAGTAGATGCCGACTATACACCTAACTATTCCGCATTAGCGAGCGTGGACGAGTTAGTTGATTACATTTCTGCTAACGTGCTTATGATTGAGACCAAGAGACAAACTAAAGCTAATAAAAGCGAAACTATTCCGCCTGCCTCCCCTCAAGTCAACGTCCGGCTACCGAAATTGGAATTAAAAACTTTCGACGGAGCTGCTTTGGACTTCTGTACGTTCATCAACGTTTATGAACAAGCCGTACACAACAATGCGCACTTAAGCGATGTAATGAAATTTCAATATCTCTTGAGCGTGCTTTCAGGCGAACCACTCTCTCTGATAAAGTCGCTAAATATAACTGAGCAAAATTATGCAATCGCTTATCAGCTGCTGAAGGATCGCTACCATAATACTAGGCGTCTACTCACACTACATTTAAATCAAAATACTAGACCTTCCTGTCATCTCCAGCACATCTGTGAAGAATATCCGTGCTTTCCTTAATCTTTTTCACGAACATACGCAATCACTTAAAGCATTAAACAATGACATCACCAGTAACAACCCACTTCTCTCAACCTTACGCAAGTTATTACGCAAGATTGATAATCGGATGGTCACTCGCCTAGAACAGTTTCGAAAAAAGGAAGAGCTTCATACTTTGCCCTCGGTTGAACAAATAATTGAGTTTCTCAACCTGGAATGCAGCCACATTGAGGACAGTAGTCTACATGACAATATTGTGGACCCCAAGAACGCTTCAAGTTCTTATCTTGGGTCAAAACCCAGATTTGATAAACCCAAATCGTCTCTTAAAAACGTGAGCTTGTTAGCGGCTTCCTCTCCACCCTCCTCGGCCTATAAACAAGGCCCATCATGTTTTTATTGCCATCAGAGCGGTCATAAAATTTATGGCTGTCCCAGCTTCGGCCAAAAGACACCTCAAGAACGGCACTTGATTATTAAACAGCACAACCGCTGTTCTTCTTGTTTGGGGACGCACAGATTAAGTGAATGTCAGTCTAAATTCACGTGTCGAGCATGTCGTGGTCGTCATCATACCTTGCTACACTTCACTGATCGGCCAACACGGTCCAGTGTTAGTACGTCGGACCGCGTTCGTCCCGTTGTGAGAACGGCCGTGACGGCGGCCGGCCTGCAACACCTTCACCTGCTGTCCGCCCTCCGCCTGCGACCACAGCGCTCTCACCTCCTAGCCCGGCCGAACACACCACACTACACGCTCATGGCACACTGCATCGAGACCTCGCCCCTAGTACCCACGGTTCTTCTGGGTACTTCTCTTGTCAAGCTCACCGCCTCTAACGGACAAGCTTATGTCTTTCGTGCGTTAATTGATTCAGGAAGCATGCTAAATTTTACTAGCGAGAAAGCCTCCCAACTGTTGGGTACACAGCGCCGTCCAGCCACTATTAATGTCGCCGGCCTTTCTCAAACCTCTGCTCACACACGCGGATTTTTAACTCTGGGCGTGGAAACTCTTGCTGGCCACCCAGTTGCCGCCCCGCACTCGTTCCACATATTGCCACAAATCACTGTAGACCTCCCACGAGTGCAAATATCTCAGGAGGTCATGAATAAGGTTAAAAATATTATACTGGCTGATCCAACCTTCCACCTCCCTGGTGGCATTGACGTGCTTATTGGTGGAGCGCTATTTCCACATATTCTTACTCACGAGACCTACTCTCCTTGGTCTCAATTTACCTCACGCCCTGGGCACCTGTTTTGGTTTCGTGCTGATGGGGACGGCTCCCTGCACACCACTGACGCAGTCTGTCTCTACTATGGCTGTCTCTCTTCTCTCGACTGCTAAGGTGGACCTCCACGCCTCTCTGCAGCGTTTCTGGATACAAGAGGAACTGCCTGCTCCCAGTAAAAGGTCTGCAGAGGAAACTCAGTGCGATGAATATTTTTCTACCACGCACTCCAGGGACCGTGAGGGTCGATATATGGTCCGCCTCCCTTTCAAGAACACCAGTACTCATCTGGGAAATTCCAAAGTTCATGCTGAAAGTAGACTCTATTCACTCGAGCGCAAGCTCCACGCTCCCACTAATGTGGAGTATTATAATTTATATTCTGATTTTATACATGACTATCTCTCTCTAGGCCATATGCAGGGCTGCCCTACTCCTGACTTAAGCACTCCCCACTACTTTCTGCCACACCACGGTGTTTTTAAGGCACAAAGTAGCACCACCAAACTACGCGTCGTTTTTGACGCCAGTGCCAAAACCAGTTCCGGACTCTCTCTCAACGACACTCTGTTGACCGGACCTAAACTGCAAAATAATATTTGTGACATTCTTCTGCGCTTCCGCCTTCAGAACGTAGTGTTTCTCTTGTGACATCAGGCAGATGTACCGCCAAATTAAGGTGCATCCGAAGATCAACATTTCCAACTGATCTTATGGCGTGATCACCCCACCGACTTGATGTCCACGTTCAAGCTCACGACAGTTACCTACGGCCTGAACTGTTCACCCTACTTGGCCATCAAAACGCTACATCAATTGGCAGAAGACGAAGGTCACCGCTACCCCCATGCTGCTGAGATTCTCAAGCACCAGAGCTACGTCGACGCCTGATCTGCGGAGCTGAGACTGAAGAAGAACTCGCCGCTGAACTTCAAGATCAACTCATCAAACTCCTTCGGCTCGGTGGCTTTGAGCTCCGGAAGTGGGTCTCGAACTCTCCTAGACTTCTGCAACACCTTCCTGAAGATCATCGGTAAATCCCAGTTTTTCTGCAAACCTCTCAGGAGCCTCATTTCTCTATTTTGGGGCCTAAAATGGACCCCTCTGACTGACACTTTTACGTTTAATTTTAATTTTTTCTTGTGAAAACCCCACTAAGCGTAAAGTTTTAAGTCTCATTTCTCAAGTCTATGACCCCTGTGGTTTTTTGGCGCCTTGTATAATGCTCGCAAAAAATATCATGCAACTCGTATGGATTTCTGGCATAGATTGGGATGATCCGCTCCCTCCAGAAATATACCAAAAATGGCACGCCTTTTTATTTGAACTTAAGCACGTTGCCACTATTACAATTCCTCGTGCTATCCCCTAATCTGCTGCTACTCACTGGGACTTGCACGGTTTCTCTCTGACGCCTCAGAACTAGGCTATGCTGCTGTAGTCTACATCCGCTCTACCTCCAATGACACGGTGTACGTAAGCCAAGTTATGGCTAAAACTCGCGTCGTTCCTCTCAAAAGAGTGACGCTGCCCCGACTGGAGCTATGCGCAGCCCATCTCCTGGCACAACTTGTGAAATATTGTGTTACTCAATTAGCTCCCACCCGCAAGGTTTGGTTCTATTGTTTGCTGGTGCGACTCTACTGTGACCCTCGCGTGGATCAAAACACCTTCTTAATCGCCTCAAAACCTATGTGGCTAATCGTGTGGCGCAAACCTCAAGAGCTTGTGGCTGTGGAGTGCTGGCGCTACATACCCAGTGCTTCCAATCCTGCTGACTGCGCCTCCCGTGGGATCCTTCCCTCTCAATTGGTTGGATCATCCCCTTTGGTGGCATGGACCCGACTGGTTACGTCTCCCTCCTCGGCCTGGCCAGATACTGATTCCAGCCTGGACTCGGTCTCTCTGGAGGAGCTAGGGGAGCTGAAGCATTCCACTCCTGTCATTGCCTTGGCCACAGCACCCCGCCCCGCCTACGTGGGACCTCCTCATCCAGTACTCTTCCTGGAGGAAATTGTTGCACGTGATGGCCTACGTCTTGCGTTTTATCCACAACTGTCGTTCACCAAACCGCCACTTTGGACCTCTCTCCAAGACAGAACGGGACTCCGCCCAGCTGCGGAATTTTCAAGACCGTGCAAGAGGAAGCTTTCACTGAAGATCTGGCTCTACTGCGGGACCGAAAGACGTGTTCTACCAGGACTTCAACGCCTCGCCCCATTCCAGGGTCCAGATGGACTTCTCCGCGTCGGCGGCAGACTGCGCCACGCTGACCTCCCGCCGAACATGTCTCACCCGTGCATCCTGCCCAAGAAGCACCCTGTCGTGGAACCTCCTCATTGACCATGTCCATGTCAAACATCTCCACGCTGGCGCGCAGCTTACTCTCTCTCTGCTCTCCCAGCAAGTCTGGATCCTCTCTGCACGCAGCGTGGTGAAATCTCGCATTTTTAGGATGCCTCACATGTTTTAAGAATCGGCCCTAAAAATAACGCCCCTCTCATGGGCGACTTCCCCAAAGCTCGCATTACTCCAGCCCGAGCTTTTCTCTCCACCGGCAATGGACTATGGTGGCCCCTTTTCGCTCAAGGTCCATAATTTACGCTCTGTCCGCATTATTAAGGCCTATATTTGTATTTTTGTTTGTATGGTTACGAAGGCCGTTCACATTGAGGTGGTGACGGAACCTGTCCACCGAAGCTTTCCTTGGTGCTCTCACTCGCTTCGTTTCTCGTCGTGGCCTGTGCACAGACCTTTATAGTGACTGTGGCACAAACTTCGTAGGTGCTAAAAATGCCCTACACAAAATCCTCACGGCTGACCAGCGCAAAGTCCAAGACTTTGCTGCTGACCGTTCAATTCGATTCCACTTCAAACCCCTCCTGCTGCTTCCCCATCAAGGTGGAATTTGGGAAAGTGCCATCAAGAGTGCTAAACACCATTTAAAACGTGTCATGGGACTTCACATACTAACTTTGTCTCAATTCATGACACTCACAAGTCAGGTTGAAGCGATGCTCAACTCCCGCCCGCTCACCGCTCTCCTCCAGTGATCCCAGCGATCTTCTCCCACTGACGCCTGGACACTTCTTGATCGGCTCTCCTCTGGTTTCCGTGCCTGAAGAGAAACTTGCTGGACATACCCACGAACCGCCTTTCTCACTGGCAGCTGGTTCAAGCGCTGCACCAACGTATCTGGAAGCGTTGGCAGCGAGAATATCTCCAGACTCTTCAGCAGCGCCTCAAGTGGAGCACTCCTTCCCGCAACCTCCAACCTGGAGACCTCGTCCTGGTGCATCAGGATACTCCCGCTCTCTCTTGGCCCCCTTGCACGGGTCACTGATGTCACTCCAGGACAAGATGGTACAGTTCGAGTGGTACATCTCAAGACCTCAAGTGGAACTCTCACTCGTCCAGCAGTGAAGGTGTTTCTCTTACCTCACCTCTACAATTAATTAACTGTCTCTCTACCACCGCCTATGTTGCTCTTTCTCTCATTGAATCCCAAGGTAATTCAAGGGCGGCCCGGTATGTTAAGTATTTATTGCATTAAATAACTTGTTTTTTTAATTGCCTAATATGAAAAGGCTACTTTTATTGAATAATAATTATGTATATATTTTTTTGTGCAACTTATTACTCTATATTTGCCTTTATTTATTAAACTGTATATACTGCATTAATTCTATATCTCTTTCTGCGGCCTAGTGCCTACAATACCATTCCTTACTGGATTAAAATATTCACGTACAGTGACAGACCAATGAACCATTGTTTTAACGAATCAGCTGTTTTACTGTACACTCACCAACCAATCACAACGGGTGACATCAATTGTCTACCTTGCAAGCGACGGCACGCTTGCTCATTATACTCTCGGTCCCGCCTGGGGCACTTATGTACCTCTCTAGCCACTGCTTACCATAATAATTACTCTCTCCCCCATGTGTTACTCTCTTATTTAAATATTAGTTTATTTCTATTTGTTGTACATTTACATTAACATTAAAGTCAGTGCTCTGGATTGGCAATCTCTACCAGAACGTCTCTGCTCCCGGACACCCGCGTCTACCGTGCTCTACAGGACTGGCCACAGTGTTATAAACTATTCGTTTGCGGTCGTATTGTGCGTGAGTGAATCCGTGAAGGACATCTTCCGTCTTCACGCCTGCCTACAAGACAGCAGCCTATTTCCACACTTACTGATCACAACCTGGCCCTCCACAACAGCAGACCACGGTTAGGTATCTCTCATGAAAATAAAGGTAACTGTTTATTTTATACACTTTATTTGAATATGCACTGTTCATAAACTCATTATGTGTAACCTAGTGAACTCTTGTTAAAATCAGTGTGTTCGGCGTCTTCACTGCCTAGTGTGAAGTGGTCCCTTCTTAATCGAGCCTCTAAAATATTATTTCACGGTTCTATAACCAAATTTTCATTCTTTTCAGGAAGGGTTGAAGCTGGGGGTAAGGGCCGCCTGGTGGCAAGATTTATGAGGAGGGATAGACACTTATATATCACTTGTGTCACTTTAGAAGAAGAGGAATCTAGTTTTGTACCAGCTTCTCTAGTGAAATGATATTTTATCGTGATATCTTCTAAGGTAGCTTTTAAAACAGTTGGCTTTAATATCGTATTGTGATTCAATAAGAAACAATCATAAAAGATTGAAGCGACTGTGCCATATTGAAAAGCCGTGAAGTAACGATATTCAAGCATTGAAATGGTCATTAATCAGATACTAAATTATCTCTCCTGTTGCAGCCATCAATTTCCATTGAGGCATCTCTTATGCTCCTCACACTATTCAATACTTTATAGAGTTTATAAAACTATAGTTCACCAATTAATTATAAAAGTAACAAAAAGGGAAAAATTATAAAAGTTTTTTATGAACTAGGCATTGTGTTAAATTGATTCCAAAATACTAGAGATTTATAAAAGATGAAAACCGTTGAAAGTACTCTATAGACTGCCAAGACCTGAATTTTGCAATTTACTGAAAATCAAAAGGTATAAAATGAAAATCGTTATAAAACTGCAGTTTACAATTTTTTATCAAATTTATAAAAAATTAAGATACAAGTGTGCTATAACACATTTTGCGTAGAAT
>NW_025781609.1:0-40987 GCF_021130785.1 Homalodisca vitripennis | reverse complement strand
TTCATTAAAACAAAAACACATAAATGACCACAAATTGGGGGATCTTTTATAGTCTTGAATCTGAGAATCATTGTAGTAGACGCTTGATTTTTTCAAATATTTAATCAATTCTATAGGTGGTTTGTCCTCAATTCTTCCATACGAATCAAAATAACATGCATTCTTATCATTTTTATAATAACAAATCCAATGCGTTCCACTTCCCATAATCGAGTCTAAATTCACAATTCCACATTCAAATTTCTTAACTTTTTCAGGTAATGTATCTCTCATGAAGATTCCCTCTAAAATGTTTAATATTTTTGCAGATTTCTTCAATTCCCCGAATGTTAAAGGTTTAATTTTTTTTCAATGTTTGATTTCACGTAATTCAAAGTTTTTTCATCTAATCCAGATCCTGTAACATCTTCCAAACTCTTTATCTAACCAATTTAAAATGTTTTCGAACAATAGGAATCACATCCTTTTTAACGATTGGAGCAGCTTTACGAACATAAGGAACAACATTTTTAACAACTGGAATATTTTCTCCAAAATCTAATAAATCTTTCAAAAGTCCACCATTTTTGAGTTTCTTTCAACTGATTAATAAGAAAATTCTATTCTGGTTCCTTTATTGTTTTTCTTATGTTTTTTCGAGTTTATTGTATTGTCTATTTGTTAAAAATATCTTATCTTCGCCATTTTTTAGTTGATCTATTTTAAATTGAATACTAACGGGTATTTTTTTCTTAAAAGCGGATTTTATTTTTTCTTTCTGATTTTTACTGAAATTTACGTTCACCTCCATTTATATAGTTAAATTTCAAGTTCTCTTCAATTCCCATTCCTAGTTTTCTCTTCAAAAACATTGCTCCAACTGTTGGAAGTGCAACAAATCTTTCACCTAAACTAGCATCTTTTGATAAAAATCGATCCATTGCCTTATCTTGCAAAGTTTTATCCGCAATATGTCTGGAATTTGTGTCATCTATGTTTTGCATAAAAAATATCGTGTTCCATAGCAGCTTGGTCTAATTTATTTATACCAGGATCTCCTCTTTTTAGTCTTTTTTCGAGTTTTGTGCCAGGCCCCAGATACTGATAAGTTGGTACGTGTAATTCAAAAGGTAAATTGTTGATAAAATCATTCAAAAGTCCGCTACCTTCAATCATAGATGAACTTATTGCTGCAAAACTCGCTTTAAATATTTAATTCCATCAGGTTTTTTTAATCAATTCATCAAGTTTGTTCGAAATAAAATCTTTAATCGCTTTCTTTTCGTTCAAAAAAATTGTTGTTTCCAGCCTTTTCTTGAGCATAGATATAATTTATAATTCCATCGAGTTTTGTCAAATCGTCGATATATCTGTACTCAATCTTATTATCATTGTATTTTCTTACACCTGATCCTTCGATTCGTTTTTCCCAAATTGGTTTAATCAAATTGAGATATTTTTTACCTTTACTTGACTTTGGTTTCTTAGTTGATGGATCATTATTTTTGTAAATTGAGTCAGATTCCCGTAAAATTTCTGTATACTTTTTCAAATCTTCTTCAGAATATAAACCGTCTTTTGGAACATCAGTGCCTGTTAATAATCTCCATAAACCTTGAGTTCCTTATATGTTTTATCTTCAATAATTATATCATTATGTTTCAAAATTAACGGGTAAATTTCCAATCATAAAACTTTTCTTTTTTTATCCCAATACAAACCAAATTTATCATCTTTTACTCTAGGAAGGAATTTTTTACCAATTTTACCAATTATTATATCCGTTGTTCCAGGACTTATTGGTTCAACTATGGTAGAGTCTTCAATGATTCTAGGTCTAAATGGTGTTGAAGATGGTAATTTTGGCAATTCAAACTCAGATTCTGGAATCGAAATATCAGCAAATTGTCGTACAACTGGAACCAAATTCATTAAATTTTGATTATCGCTTAAAACATTTTCAATTTTGCCCTCAAACATTTTTATATTGCAGAAGTTACAGGTTGATTAATTTTTTGAATAAGTTCTTGTTTCTTCTTCATCCATTCGAATCTGTTCTTTAAATTCTTTGATTAATTTCTTTTCGATTTGATCAAGTTTTTTCGCTTCTTCAGAAGTTACGTTCGCCATTTTATTTAGGAAAATTTTGAAACGTGGAACGTAAAACGTGAACGTGGAACGTAAAAACGTGAACGTGGAACGTAAAACGTGAACGTGGAACGTAAAAACGTGAACGTGGAACGTAAAAACGTGAACGTGAAACGTAAACACGAACGTGAAACATGAACGTGAACGTGGAACGTGAACAGATTTTACCGTTTTTTTCTGTTATTTTCATAATGTAAATAAAAATTAAAGATAATATAAAAAATAATTGTAACAAATATTTTATCAAGTAGATTTGTCAGACTACTGAGCAGCATTTATTAGAAAATTTATTCAGATATTTACCATTTTTAGGCTTCAAAGTTAGATTAATAGTTAAAAATCCGTAGTCTTTCTTTCCAAATTTTATCACACAATTCATTAAAGTGGTTAAAACTCATATCAGATCCCACATAATTGTTTGTAAATCTTTCTCGAATAGTGATCATCTTGCTTAAAAACACACAACATATTCAGGTTATTTTCTTATAACTTGTCTATCAACCTTTGAAAAGCATTGAGAAAGATAGATACAGAGATATTTTTTTGTGACGGGACATTACGAAATATTCCTTAATAACGTCTTGATTTTCTAAAATACAATCATCGAAAACGATTAAAAGAATTTGGTTTACATTCGCTTAATGGAACTATGTCCTCAGAAGCATTATATAAAAATGTGATATTTTTTTGTTTAAGTTTTTCTCAATATTTTCAAATCTTTCTTGTAATTTTTTATAGGCGTCTTGTTCTAAAGATTTACTAAAAACATACAATTGGAATAAGGAATCAACCTATTGTAGATAAAATTCAATAATAAAGTTGTTTTTCCACATCCACTTGAACCAACAATTAACAATCTGATTGGTTGATCTTTCTTGTTTTCTTCAAACGTTTGAAGTTTTATCTGATCTTTTTGCTTTAAAAATTTCTCCATTTAAATAGAAGATTTTCATCTTGAAGCAACGCTTGCGAAAATGAAGCTGTTCAAGTTGACTTCAGAAAGCTCTAAATTAGTTTTAAACTTGGAACATCCTATTCATTTAGAGGAAGAATCAAATTATTTCATCGGTTTTAAGCGGTTTTTATTCTGACAATTTTGTAATAAATATTAGTGAAAGTTCTCCTTATTGTATAGGATTTAGTGAGAAGAACATAAACAAAATATTATGGTTTAAACAAAGGATATTATACCTTCGATCAAATAAAAAATTCCCTTAAAAATTAATCTGAAAACATTCAAAACAATCAGATAAATCTTTAAACTTTGACGAAAACAAGTTTGAAATGCCAAAAAATTATCTCTCTATATAAAATTCAAATAAAATCACCAGTAAGAATAATGTTTTCAGCAATTATTGTAGATTTTGTTAGGGTTTGTTCAAGAAACTATTGAGCCAAATCAGGTATATTTAGGAAATAAAACGCCAAAATTTAGACCGTTCGATGTAATTGAAGTACATTGTAATCTCGTTGAACCTAGTTTTGAAAATCATACCGAACATTTACACAAAGAATCTGAAATTTTTGTACACTTTTTTTCCCAAATGTTGCTTATGGATCAAAAAATCAGTGAAAAACCGAATGAAATCGATTATATTCCAATTAGAAAAAATATTAAAAGAATTCAAAAAAATCGCTCTAACTATACAAGACTCTGAGGGAAATTTATTAAATAATGAGAGTAAAACAACAATATATTTAAGATTGAAAAAAGGATTAAAATGGACCCCAAAATATAAAAAAAGCTTCGAAAACATACATTCTGAAGGTAGGGGTGATTCGCCCCCGCCTTCAAACTTTCAAAAAAACACTGTTTTTATCAATGAATCTGGACTTTATACTGAAATAAAAATTACTAGTTAAATTTCTTTTCTATCTAAATGGAATCAGTTGTAGACCTGGTCAATAATCAACTTAGATTTTAAAAGCAAACATATCTTTACAATTGTTGACGAAAATAATGAATTTTGGTTTAAGGCGAAAGATGTTGCAGAGGTGTTAGAATATGAAAATACTAGACAAGCTATCATAAATAATATTGATAATGACGAGAAAATAGCCTTTAAATATATAAATTACAAGAGTCTATGCCATAGACCCTTTCAAAATCTTCATCCTGACACTATTTTCATTAATGAATCAGGACTTTATACTCAAAATAAAAATTGCTTGTTAAATTTTTTCTATCTAAATGGAGTCTGTTGTGGATCTGCTCAATAATCAACTTAGATTTGAAAACAAACATATTTTTACGATTGTGGATAAAAATAACGAATTTTGGTTTAAAGCTAAAAGATGTTGCAGAAATTCTAGAATTATGAAAATACGAAACAAGCAGTTAGAGAGCATGTTGAATAATGATGATAAATTATCATATTCTGAAATAAATAAGGTGGGTCATTCGATTGCCCTACCTTCTAACTTTCAAAAAAATACTATTTTCATCAATGAATCAGGACTTTATTCTTTAATTTTGAGATCACATAAAAAAGAGGCAAAAATCTTCAAAACTTGGGTTTACAAAAGAAGTTTTGCCCTCTATTAGAAAACTTGGTGAGTACAAACTTGAAAACAAGATTAAATATTTAGAGGATGAAGTAAAACACTTGCAAATTAAAGATGAAATCAAAACGGAAATAATCGCAAACAAAGTGTAAAAATTGACTTAATGAAACCAGACCTTGTTTTGTTAAAAAATTTTGATAAGAAAAAACACCATGTTTTTGTATTAATTAAAAAGAATCACATGTGGGAATATCCTTATTAACGTTATCAGAGCTCAAAAGAGAGAAATACCGAAAAGATTGAAAGAACTTGAAATTGATTACCCAGAAATGGAAATTTTATTAAGACATGGAGATCCAAATAGTATAAATCTCTACAACCAAATGAAAGAATCTTTGAATATTTTATACAACGGAAATCATTTTACTACAAATATGGCAGAATCTCGACTGATTTATAGAATATCTAAATTACACGATGAAAATGTTAATAAATTTTATTAAACTCTCGAATTATGATATTTTGTTTGTTAAATGTTTTTTGAAGATAAGGTAACCACTGAAGAGTTCTTTCCACATTCACAATGAGTCCTCTTTCTTTTGACTTTCTCGGTACATTCTTCTAGCACATTCCTTACAAAAAGCGTCCTTTCTATCTTTACTATAATGTCGATTATTAAATTCAGAAATATTCTTAATTTCTTTACAAATGTGACACTCTTTCTCTTCTAAAGTTAATTTTTCCATTGTATCGTATAAATCTCTTTCATATTTTTTACGACAATCCTTACAATAATATTCAAATCCGTCTTTTTTAGTCTTATTTTTATAAAAAGCTTCAGAACCTTTTATTTCTTTGCACACTGAACATTTCTTTTGGGCCTCCATTTATATAGAAAAAATCCTTTGACTTTCTCAATTCATATTCCATAAAAACTTTCCGGTTATTTCTTCATTATTTAAATCTTTTATACTATAAGTTACAGGATCTGTGTTATTAATTTGATAAATCACAAAGATTTCTTTTGACCAATTGTTCTTATATTTGTTCGAAAATGTTTGTTTTTTACTAACAATTCTTACATGATCATTGACTTTAAATTTAGTTTTCGTGTGAATTTCTGGTGGAATATACTTTGAAAACGGTCTCTAAAAACTCCTTTTCTGCATCCTTATCTACGTCTTTGGGCTTCATTTTGATTGTGCTGTGAACTGTATCGTTATAATTGTTTACGATTTTTTTGAAGAATATCGATCCATTTAAAGTTTTTATTAATCTCAAAAATTACTTTCATTCTCTCCTCATTTTGAGTTTCTGTTACATCTCTCTACAATACTTGATTTCTCTTCGTTTTCAGTATGATAAATCTTAATGTTGTATTTCCTCAAAACATCGTTAAATTCTTTATTTTTAAACTCTAAACCCTTATCTGTATGAAGTAGGTTAGGAGGTTTGTGATTGATCCTTATGGCATCTTTTACTATATCTTCGAAAGCTTTTGAAACATCCTTGCCGTTTTTTCTTTTGATAGCTCTTGACCAAGCATATTTTGAGAAAGTATCAATAACATTTAACATATACTTGAATCCATCATTTTGATCCGAATATTTAGACATTATAACTAAATCTGCTGCCCATAAATCGTCAATTCCTAAAGTTATAATTTTTCTCTTTTTAAACTTTTTTCGTACTGGTGCATGAATTTCTCTAGCTTCAATCTCGAATTTCTTCCTTATTCTTAGATTCTTTCTTTACTTGTTTTTCATTTGGATTCTTTATAAATTTACTCTTATTTTGTCTTACATTTTGAACATTTTGCTGCAATTCTATACAATCCGTTTTGAGTTTGAACGATTTTTGAATCTATATTTTTCGTTTTCTTTTTACACTTGTGACAGTGAATCAAATCATCTTCCATTTACATGTCAAAGTTTCCAAGTTTATTTAACTCATGTAATATATCAGATTTTGCTTCATTTTTATAGCCATAAGGTACTGTATCGATCTTATTTTCTAGGACAATTCTCTTATCATCTTTAGCGTTTAGTGCCAGTTTGTTTATGGTGATGGTATACAATTCATGTTTATAGCTTTTTATTACAGTCATCTCCCTAAATTCTTCTTTATCTTCGAACAAACATCTCTTCAAGTTTTCGATAATTTATTGTTTTATTTACAACGCTTCTCTTAATTCCTTTACACCTAACTGGATTTTTGTCTAGATATTTGTACGAGTACATCTTTGATCTCAATCCACAAAATTCTTCTAATATCTCGCCGTTCAAAATTCGTCTTTGAATTTTCCTATGACTTTCTTATTTTTAGTACCGAAACATTCATGATCTTTTGGATAATCGCTCGTATCAAAGTCCTCTATATTTTCTTTAATAATTTTAAAAGGATCTCGTTTCAATTCTAGGAAATAACTGTCTGTATCCATGTAACACAGATTCAAATCTGGATCAAACTTCTTTAATTTGTTGTAATAAAACTCGTACATTAGCAATTTTGAGAGGTCGAGAACTGAAAATCCTATGTAAATCGGTTTGTTAAATTTAACCTTTTGTTTGTACATGTGACTCGCTATACAGTTGTCGTCAAAGATATTGAAACATTTGAAATTCGTTTTCCTTAGCTTGTTTCATTGAAAATTCTTCGTTTCCTAGTTTAATATCACATCTGTTTCTCACATTTTCCATAGATTTTCCAAAAACTGAGTTGTTCATCAGCTTATAAAAGTCCTTTTCAAAGTCGCTTGTAGCTTTGGTTTCTCATGTTTGTGTTAAAATCAATGTATTCTTTTCATGAAAGGTTTCTGATCAAACGCAATAACCCTATTCACATGTTTTAAAATCATACCTTGTTCCAGATAGAATTTCAAATTTCTTGAATGAACAACGTATTCAGTTTTATCCAGTGGAGTTGTGCAAAGTTTGTTTTTAAAATGTTCTGGAGCAAGAGGTAAATCCTTGTGATGTATCGTGTAAATTTGTTGGATATTCTAGATCGACTTCAAGAATATAGCCATAATCTTTCGTCGCCAGTGAGTTCCAAAATTGTTTCTTTCCATTCTGCTGTTGTATACGTTTTAGGATCCATCCACTTGATTTCGTTATATGGTAAATTTTTGCATAAGTCCATACCCATAAAGGTTGTTTGCATCGACGTACAACAAATAAGTATTTCGGGCTTTGTCTTATCAAAATCTTTTAAATATTTGTTATTTGCTTTCACATATCGTTTTAATACATTGAGAAATGCCTCCGCGAATACCTTTTTCGATCATCAAATACATATTATAATCACTAATTAATTGTAATTCTATCTTCGTTAATTTTAACATAGCATCCCATGCAACACTGGAGCTGTTGGATAGTGTGCTGGATCAAGCTTATAGCAATTCAAACAAATATTCCTAAAATTTTCAAAGATATCAGCGAGCAATAGAACATCTTGAATGTTATAGAGATCGGAGTAATTTCCTAGATTTTTTACTTTTAATTTGTTTCCATACATTTAAGTAGTGTTGAAAATCTTTCTCAGATATGCTCTCCGTCTGTCAAAAGTGAATAGAAATCTTGAATTCTCAATTCTTCTGTGTAATCAAGTTTTTCAATACTGTCGATAAATTCGTAAGGAAATATGCCTTTTCCAGATTGAATTTTAAAGATTTCTTCTTCGTCATTTGGTTGTCTATCTAGAATTGCGTTCAGACCATCTTGTATAAAATGATTTGTATTTTTTGAAATCATCTTTTTTGAGGTTTTTAGCTAACTTTTCTATAAGACGATGCCCATAAATCCTGAACGTATCTACGAAAGAAAACTTGATGAACTTTCTTGGTTTTATCATCTTCAAACTAATACCCATATCCTGAATTTACTGAATAATTTATGTATTTTTCATCGGTAGTTTGCGATCAAATCAACATTACCATACTGTTTAGCTAATTCTTTTATGTTACAAATGCGAATCGTAATTTGACATATTGTGGCAGAAAACAGGAATATTTTTGTGGAAATTTTAGATTCAGATTACAACATGAATGAGCAGCACCTCGAAATTTGCCGGTTAAATGACAATGATCTCTTACTTTATTATAACTCTTATCTCTCCAATTATCAGGAGTAAAACCATACTGAATTTGACCCAACATCATAAGCAGACCATTCACAGATATGACAAACGTTTGAATTTTGATACGAAATTTCTTCTTCTTCAGTTAATTTCATGGGTTTTTGGTTCTTAGAATTATATTTTTTTAGCTATGTATTTCGATAATTTTATTGAGCTCTTCAAACAATTGTTTTTGGAACATTCGGCAAATCTTCTTCAGTTTTTGCTCTATAACATATAGGTTTGTACATGCGATTTGTCACATTTGACACTAAATATAGAGTAAAACCATAAGGAATGTGCTTCTGAATCTTGGTTGTAATCGATCCTTTGTGGATTGTTCTTGCATGTCGGAATTTTTTTTCTAATATGCTCTCAAAATCCATATAAATAACGTAAAGGATGGCTAAACTTCTTTTGATAATTAGTAAATGTTGTTGTTTGAACCTGGAAACGGCATAATTGGCTTACAAACTTCATGTTGTTTGCAAATTTCTAAATGATCTGTTAAATCTCCAGATTTGTAGAAATGGCTTAAACATCTTCTGCATAGAAATTTTTTTATTTTTACACTTAGATAACTGAGAAAATACAAGTTTGATTTTAAATCTGTTATCAAAACATAATGAGATTTTTCATCTTGTTTTACATACAATAAATTGATTTCTAATTTTGGCGTCATAAGCTTCTGAAATTTGCAACGGAAACAATATTGAGTTTTTCATCAAAAACTATAGACATTTACAGACATTTTCGGATAATTATACTTTGCTTTACTGCTTCGTTTTTCAAATAATTGTATATCTTTTAAAGACATTTGGATACTCGAATCCTGAAAATATCTCGTCATTTACAAATTTTTCATATTGTTTTGATCTTTCGCAGTCTCTTTCGGGTTTTTTCAATAGCACATCGGATAGAATAAATAAAGCAATAATCATCTTTATTTTTGATATTTATACAAGCTTTCTTATCTTTGATTTTTCTTTGGTAAATCGATATATGATCCTGCGTTCAGCATTTCGTGTTTATTAAGGCTCAAAATCAGTTGTTTACAGCGTTTTAAATGTCCATCCAGAACCTCGATTTGGATGATTTGGTCTGTTCTCGATGTGTTAATTTATTAAATTGTTTAGAAATAAAGTCGTTTACATCAAAGATCTCGTCTGCTTTTATAGTAAAGTACATTGGACAAGTTTGTGTTTCACCGTTCACTAAAGTTCGTTCGTATTCGCATTCTAAAGAGAGAGATATCCTTTACTATTTTTCACAGTTTCTTGAAATTTTTCGATTAAACTTTTAATTTCTGGGCGCAAAATAGAAAGATATTTGTAAATTGACATGAAATTGTCGTTCAAATTTGTTAAAATGTATTGCTTAAATAGACCGTGTATTGAGGATAAAAACTTCTACATCCATGATATTTTCAGGTTTCTCATTAATCGTTTTAATCAATTTCTTCGATCATTTCTGACTTAGTTTTGTCGTTAGTTTCGATAGCCAATTTTTCAGCTATTGAATGAATTTTTTCATCATTAAATAGATTGAGATTCTTTTTTACTTTCCTTAAAATTTTTCTTTAGTTCACGCAATTTTTCTATATTATACATGTTTTGGTGATCGGCAATTTGATTTTCTTTTAGCCCAAGTCCTCAAATAATTTCAGTTTCTTTTTCATAAATGTCCTTTGTTTTTTTAGATGATTTTTCGAATTGTAATGACGAGTATAGTGATGTTCAAAAATGTCTTTTTTGCAGTATGGGCACTCTAATCTTTTTCCGCTCCATATTTAAAGAGCAAAAATTTGAATCTGCCAAGTTTTACTATTTAGTAAAATATCTTTTTATTAAGCTGAAAAATAGCAATAATTCAGTAGATTTCTAAGGATTTTTATCAAAATTTTGATAAAAATTAGCACAATTTATGTAGAAACAGCGTTAATGTTTCTATTTATATAGGAAAAATTTAAAGATTTTGATACAAATCAGCAGAATTTATGATTTAAACAGCGTTAGATTCTTCTATTTATATAGGGAAAATTTGTATAACTCAGACTTTGAAAAGTGGAGAATTTTACTAGAATTTGACACAAATCAGCACAAATTGTAGTAAAACAGCTGTAGATTCTTCTATTTAGATAGGAAAAAGAATTTATTTAGAGATTTTCTAAATTTCAAATTTTTAGTGATTTTTCGAGAAATTTCGTTCAAATTATCAACTTTTAAGCTAAAAATCCGCAATAATTAGAGATATTTCAGTAGATTTTCAGGATTTTTTAAAAACCTCTAGTATGTATGCACCTTAAGAGCTGTGGTTTTGACCCTAAAAACACGTTTTTTAGGGTCAAAAACCCGGTTTTTTTGTGTATTTTGGAAGTATAGTGTTGATTTTTCACCTTAAAAGTGTAGAAGTATTAATTTTTTTCTATGTAAATGGCACTGTTACAAGAGTTGAATAAGGTTGGTGATTTAACATTCAAAGAATACAAGAAATTAATAGAATTAGAAGAAAATAAGAAACACAAAATTGTGAATTTGGAGAAAATGAAAGATAAATTCGGGTTTACAATAATTGCCGAGTTGGAAGATTGTAAAGTACACTTGCCAAACAGATTTTTGACTGTTTTGGATGAAAAAAAGATTAAAGAATTGAACAAAAATGAAAAATTACACTTGGTTGTTACTGGAAAGAAGACTATTAAAGATAAAGACTGTGTTACAATTAACTTCGTGGAATAAAGATTTCGAAGATTTCTGGATTTTTTCATTAAAACAGCTTAAGAAATTAGAAGCCTACAATGAACAGTAAAACAGCTATAGATTCGGTTATTTTACATTCGTGATTTACTGTTTGATTTCTCAGATTTGTTTATGGTTCAATGGACAGTATTTTACATTGATTTTCTGTCTGTCCCAAAAGTGCGCTAGAACCCTCATATTCATATCTACTTATATATATATATATATATATATATATATATATATATATATATATATAAAAGTTATGGGCTCTTCAAATAGTTTTGCAGGTTAGGAAAATATTTTTTTCATTTTTGCTTTATAGCATATAGGATAGTTAATACTGATCTACAACATCTAATTAGTTCTCCATAAAATAAACATGACTACAAAAATGAACACAGGAATATTCTTCTTATCCCCAATCATCATACTGGTTATCTATATAACATTGCCTTACTAGGCCTAATTATTCTTATTACTACAATCTTGCAAAAAGTGCAATCCAAGCGCTTTTTCTTTGCAACATAATTAAAGGCAAGTTTGGTTAAAAATACCATATCTGTTGTTGCTGTTTTTTACTGATAATATAACTAGTTAATAAATAAAAAAAACTGTTAAATAAAAATTGACCGCTATGATATAATATTTTCACTTATAATGTACAGTTGTTTTGTTTCATCCTTTATTGTTTTGTGGTAATACTTCAATACAGTGAATAACCATCATCGAAAAATCATTTTAGTGATCATCAATAAATATATTACTACCAATTATACTACTACTACTTGTGTCAGTACAACATCTTTATATGTGAGACTTAAAAATTTAAAACCTTCCTTTAATACCACTCTGCCAGGTGATTAAGTCCATGTCTGCATGACATATGTTAAGTTAACTGGTTATGTAATGATTACTTATTCCTTCTCTGGTGAGTTAATAATGAATATTATAAGATAATTGAGTTATTTGTGTTAAATGGGTTTATTATTATTATGTAACTGTTGCCATGCCTGAAAACCGATTCAAGTTGTCTAATTAGAGTTGGTAAACAGACTATAAGAAATTTTCAACAATGAATTAGTTATGGGGCGATACATGTGTGGATAAATAGGTGTAAGTTATAAAGGTAGAATTGTTTAAAAAGCTCGTTTGGATAGTGATTAATAATTATTCCAGCCATACTAAAGACGAGATGAAGTCTGTCTAGATGAGTTCTAGCTAGGTAAAGAAATGAATGACGTAGAAGACGTGTTTTAAGTAAACATTCAGCTTGAAGGGTTTTGTGAAAAATGACCTGATACGGTGACGTTCTGACAGTGACAAATATCTCACTGTTGTGACCGCGTCGGTGACACTGTTCTGAATAGTGATAAGAGCTAAAAAATATTGCGTTGAGAGATAAATTCCCTAAAGAAAAAATGAGCGTGTTTCAGTATTGAAAATAACTAGTCATTCATGTAAATAACTAACTCTTAGACTTATTCAAACGATCATCCACTCAAAAGTATGAGTGCTATAGTGAACGACCAACAAATTATTGGTGTAATCTCGTTGTGACCGTGTACTGAATATTGATGAGAGCAATAGCTGGTGAGTTTTTGAGAATAGCATAATACGATGAGAGTAACGGTTGAAAATATCTTACTTTGGTGTGACCTTATTGTGACAATGTGCTGCGTAATGATGAGACAAACAATAGCGAGACTTGAAAATAGAGAGTTCATAATATTTATAAGCAATGAAGGCACTGAGACAATTAGTTATCCTTAGCTGTACCTAGTTATTATATTATATCCTACCATTCAATTTGAGTTTAAAACACAATACACTAATATTGAAAATATTTTGCAGTTTAGTATAAATTAATTTTTTTATTACATACCAAAACTTGTCATTAATAAAAGTACTAACAATTTTGTGCACATGTTCATTATTCTGAAGTGCTACTTACTGCTCACATATCACAGTTTACAAATCATGTATATATCCTTTTGTCACATATGTTAATGCAAGAGATAAAAGTTGCAAAGAACTTGCTATCTCAAACAGCCTAATTTGCAAATTTGTTTTTCAATATTCAAAGAAGCAAATTTACACAGTCCATAACATAGAGGTATTTAATGTTCTTGTGATTAGTTCATCCAAATTTAAACATATACGTACTTTACCTCTAGTTTGCATTACAATTGGAACAAATAACTATAACATATGTTATACCCTTATATTATTAATCCTTTTACAGTTTTTAATTTAAATGACGGGCAGTTGAATTAAGTTGTATAATTTGCACAAAACTACTATCCTTGGTACTATATAATAGTTCATTATAATAATATAATAAATAAATAAGTGTTTTCCATTACCTTATTATATGAAAGTCACAACCTAGACACATTGATATACACAGTAAAGAAAATACTAATTGAATCGACATCAGGGTTTAGTTTAATAGAACTCGTGCAGTAATGGCGGGTCCGTTTTCACTTGTACAGGTGTTTTTGAAGCTAGATAGTGGCAGAACTATAGATGGATTGATTAGTGTTGAAAATTGGTTAGTGGGAAATAAAGTGATTTAAAAAAAAGTGATTTACACTCTATGCTTTCACACTACAAATGTAAAGTTGTTAAATTAATTAAATATATAGTCGTGTTGTCATAAAACACCGCTTACACCGAACAGTTTATTACAATTAACAGGATCTTTCAATTAATATTTCGCACCTTTATAGACAAAGATGGGATTTTTCACTGGTTTAGAGACCAGCGAGGCATAGTCTGGAGAAACTTCCGAAATAAGAATAGATTTACATGTATCCCAGGATCCCTAAAGTTTTCATTTAAAATTTCACTTAAATCGGTTTGACTGTTTCACATATATAATATCATTAAGATATAAACATGTTTGTTTGTGTATGTGAAGAATATAGGAATATAGTAAATTGTAGCTTAAGTATATGCAAATAAAAAGTGTTCATAGTAATTTACACATTTTGGATTTTACTCTAGAAATCTACCCCTAATCTTAAAGTGCATTGGTTAGCATACATCAAACGGGTCGTTAGTACCAATGTTAATAATATACACGCAACGGAAGGACAACTATAGTAGTCTTATATACGACGGTTTTGGGATGGGGACTCCGTCTCCATGTGACCAAACCCGGTTATGACATATCCTTGGTCATAATATGACATATATTTACGTCAATTATTTTGCCTGAAATATATCCTAGAAGGGAAAGTGTCTAGCGTAATTTATTATAAAATGAATTTAACACGAGGGCTCCATTTCCTTGTCTCAGAACCAAAACACATTTCAGGATAAACATTTATCACACAGGACTTTCCTTTTTTTGTTTGTTAAAAAACATCCAACAACAATGTTCCTATTTTAGCTATGCAGACAAATTTTTTGGCACTGGGATTGTTGCAGTAAGCTCGTCTGTTGAATAAAACATTCCATTGTCCTAATTTACCGAATGGAACATCACTTTAAAAGCTCGTAGTAACTATTTATTGGCACACACATGTACATTTCAATTTGCAAACCAATTGTCAAATAATGCAATAAACTTATATTACATATAAAAATATAGTGAACGTAAGCTTTGATCTAATCTATACATATCCACGTTAACTGACATATTGCTAACATATTAACTATTTTACTATTAATATAATTATTACAGATTATTTCTGATACTAGAAGACATAATCAATAGTTTTTCGTTGCGAATCCACAAGGAACATACTTTTATCAGGAAATAGTAAAGAAGTATGTTTAACTGTAACCGCTATCGAGCCGACTATACAATGGTGGAATAATCGTAATCATTTTGGGAAAAATGAATTTTTCATTATACTTGTTTACGTGTATTTGTCTCACCCCAGAATATTTAGTCCCACAAAAACATGTTTCGTCTTTGCTTAGGCCTCGTTACATTGAGCTATTTGTATTTTAGTATTTTGTATTTTTCTCTAAGAAGTTTGATATAAATTTAAGGAAGATTAACAACTTAGAAAAATATATCACACTCTCAGGAAATATGTCTTTGAAAAAGGTTTGTCAAGCACCACCATAACCACACTAAAAGTTGTTCAATGAAGTCTTTCGTTTAAATGCCTGTCTTATAGATAGTAAGCACGAAGTCAATATACAGTAAGTATAGTATTATTATTGGCATAAGCGCGTCAGCACTTTGGTTAATTTAGTCTCATAGAACTACACTAGAAACTTAGACCTAATTGGTCTTAAAGAAAGAAATATAATGGAATAGAAGCAATAGAAACAAGAGAAATGTTACAATAGGCTGATGGATCTGGCAGCTAGATAATATTAGAATTTAGCTAAACTAGTACAAGATATAGATTAGGACGCTTCTCAGTGGACTTCTGCTGTATTTTCCTTCAATACTTCCACGTAAGTACAACTTACAAGTACAAAAAGTTACAACAGCTTGTAAATCAAACAAAAGTAAAATAGTTATATATTAAGCTTATTGCAACTTCGAATTGACAGAAATACAGAATTGCTGTTAATTATACTTAACTGGTATTTATTAGACGCAATGGATACAAGTAGAATAATTTACAATTTAAAGAGTAAAATTTTTCGATGTAGAGATTGGTTTTGCCTCGTATATGTAATTTATTACAGGCCTACGGTAAGACAAAACTGGGTTTCATATCTAAATGCTATTTTCTGTTTTGTTTTGCGACACTTTGCATATGTATATTTTATCTTTTATAGTTGTACTTTACGTATGATTTAGGCTATTTACTCCAACAGTGCTGACATGTAGGGCTTTTACAGGTTCACAAATGTTTCTTTATTGACATTTGTTATTCTTTTGAATTTATAAATAAATAAATAATTATGTATATATATATAAATATATATATGACATTTTGACTGTATCCATCTTGTATAAAGTTCTATTTAATTATCTTAAGTTTGCCTTTCAGTCCATATTAATTTTAACATCTAATTTTAAAGGAATGTACTCGTAATAATAATAAAGTAACAGTGACGAATGAAATAATCTAATCACGAACCCTTACTGTCAATTATTTATTTATTTATTTATAGTTTGCATGCTTTAATACAGGTTAAGACCCAATTACATTAAAGCAGTTAACAATTGTACATAATATAGTTCATTCGTGGGTTTGCAAGGTCCATTTTTCAGTACTTAAAATAATCACTGGATATCAAGTAATATATAACAAATAAGTATAAATGACAGCAACAGCACAATAATCATTAGAGAAACATAACAAAAATTTGTACTAAAATGCAACGACTAAGTAATTTTATTAACACATGCAATGACAAACATAATATATAATATAAAGACTTGACCTAAAAAATATATAAATATAATTAATAAAAAAAACAGCACAATAATCATTTTAAGAATATAACAAAAAAAATATATTAAAAAAAATGCAACAACTATGTAATTCTATAACACATGCAACAATACAAATAATTTAAGTAACAACACACAACAAAAATATAAATAGATGGGACGGTTATTGTAAGATAAATTACAGTTAAACATTTGTGTGAAAATATTAGGCATACATTGTATTAATAATCTAAAAGTCAATATAAATAAGGTTTATCTTTTAATATCATTAGGCAATTCTTCTTAAAAACATATTTTGATTCTGTAAATATATCAAGATTATTTCCTTCCGAAAGTATTAAATTGTGAGATCTCATCATCCGTAGCAGAGGCGAGTACGCGTGCGATACTGTCCGTACATGTGGCAGATCAAACATAATTTTACTCCTACTATTGAAGCGCGGAACCCTAAACCTAAGAGCTTCCATACTGACCACGTCGTCCACCCGCCATTGCACTAAGCCATGCAGAAACGCTTGCTCCATCACTGCTCTCCTCAGACCTAGACTCTCGAATTCAAACAGACTTAATAACTCCTCGTAATTAATTAAATAAGTATAAATATTAAAACATTTAAAGTAAAGATATCTTAAACATCTCTTTTGTACATTTTCTATGGCATCTTTGTGGACCGCATATGTAGGGTTCCAAAACTATACACGCAGTCTCTAGTCGTGACCTAACCAGTGCCTTATATAGTGTAATAAATGTTACAGTTTCGAAAATTTACTCCTTGTCTGATTATCAACCCTAATATTGTTCTAATCGTCTATTAAAATCACATCTAAAACCTAGTCCAGATTTCACTTTTTTCATTATCAATATTTGTCAGATTTCCGTGATGGTACTGAGATAGACAGGATTATTGTAATCTGACAAGCAAGTGTAGAGGATATCATCCTGCATGACTCCTGGCTCGATAGAGGTTAAAGTTAAACATTAATATAGGTTTTACTGTTACCTGTGGGTTCGCAACGAAAAAACGATAAATTACATTTTAAAATGTCAGAAATAATCTGTCATAATGATATAAAAACTAAAATTCTTTATAGCTTTAGATCACACCAAACTTCCTACCTACAAACATACAGAAGATATATCTTTACAGCCCTTTGGCGCACAGAAGAGAATCTTGCTAGCCGAGTGAGTAATAGACTTTCAGGATGTTCAGTCAAATTGAATAGACTACAATATGAAAATTTATGCATTTTTATGTGTACATTTTAAAATAATGTCCTCATAGTTTAAAAAATATAATATATAAATTGCTTGAATTGAATGAATATATAAAATTAAAATTATTTATATTTTTACATAGCCATCACTAAGGTTTCTAGTGAAGTACCTCTTTTGTCTGGAAGTTTGTCTTTTTACTGGATTAGACAAAACGAATTAAGCTATGGACTTGAAAATTTACATGTTATTTCATTTCTACATAGACAAAGTCGTGTTTGATGATGGCCCTGCCACTTCATTAGATTGTCCGAGTGTATACGTAGCCTAATTATTGGCAGGATATCTCGAGGCAATTTAAAACCAACTTTAAGCTTTCAACTTTTCATTAAATTTATTTCTGACAACAAAAATAAATGTAATGAAAGGGCTTTCTATATATGTGATTAGCATTCTTGAGAAGTATATTATTTACTAGGCTGGCAGAGTCCTCTTCTGTCTGACTGTCAATATTGACATTTAGTGTCATCTAAAACCATGCTGATATTAGATAACATTATTTTAAATCTGTGTGAACTATAAAATAATTTGTTAAAACTATTTATTTAAAGCTTCGTTAAAACAATATTACCAGACTGATAAAACCATATTGTTTTTTCTCCTGTGTCAGTAGTAAGAATATTATATTTCTTAAATTTTCACAATAATTATCAGTTTTTGATAAATTTACGTAACAATGATTCCGTTATACAAAATAATCTATGGTATTTCAGCAACGTATCCCATGAAATGTTTTAGTTACGTAAACCTAACAATACGCTCTCAAATTGATATTTGGTATTACATATCCAGCTTTAATTTTTTTTAATGAGAAAGCATTTAACACATATAAAAACATAAAGATTTCCGACAAAACAAAAGAAACACCAAACCCAACATTGTCTGAGCAACAAATCTTCAATTAATGTCCGTTTCCAAACGAATGGGATCCACTACAAGGTTTCTACATTACTTTAATACAGAGTAGTGGTCACATGTGGTCTTTCTACATACAAGAACGTACACTTGTAATATCCATTCCTGGTACGACATAGAAAGGTGCTTATCAGCAGTACCGATTTAATTAATGGGTGACCAAAAACATAGTTCGATACGGCTAACATAAATATATTACAATAATTTAAACTATAGTCATATTAAATAAATTTAATTCGAGGTGAATGATGATATTATATGATTAGATTCTTGTCCATCCGATTATTCATAATATATTTTATCAGTGTAATCCTCTGGTACAGTATCTAAAGATAAATTAAATATTTTGTGTAGACGAAGATTCACAGTTGTTGGAAATTGATTCTGATTTCCTCTCTTGGTATAAATACAGATTTTTATTTCTTTATACATGTGTTTTATGAAATATTAATTATATAGTAATTATGATCATAAAAATTACTAAGTTTTGTGTTCGCAGAATAAACTGGAATTAGGATGTTTTAACGTGATTAATGTTTAGTAAATTACTATTAAAAGAATTTGCATGGTTTTGAATAGTACATGAATAAGGTTGAAATAGAATGATTTAAAGAGCTTAACATATTAATTACAACGAATTCTAAATTTAAGTGAGCTGGTGGTTTTAGCTGAAATAAGTCTAAATGTATGGTAAAATATCGAGTTATTAAAACAGAATGAGTAGGAGAAATATTTTAAGTTCATTTAATTATAAATATTTCTTTGACATATCTCTGATTTATAAAAATACTCAATGTCTAGCTAGTAAGGCACTAACGAAGTGAAATAAATATCCCTTATTAGCTTTAAACGTACAGTGCTATATAGTTGAAAGCTAGAAAGATCCCTTAAACCTTCGGACATGCCATCATACATAGCGAAATTGAAATAAGAGAAGCTTCTCCCTCTTTGATGAAGTTAGTCTTTTTGGCTTGGCTGTTATACGTTCACAGCCCACAGGCTTCTTTATAAAATCCGGTTCTCCAGACTCTATCTGTATTTCATACACCTGGAGAGTATCCCGCATCATATTTCCTTTTGTGGCATATTAAAACCTTCCTGATGGGAGATAAGGTTAAGAGAACTAGAAACTGCATGATATGTGTGTAATGTTATGCATGCCTTGCTGCGCGTTCTTTAACTTTACAGACATTTTAATTAATAAGATAAATAAAGTAACCAATGAACCTGCAATTGTCAATCAAACATAATAAACCCATTCTCACTGAGCCTGTCTATATTTTTGTGGTGCTCTGTGAATTACATTCCACTTTTTAATAGATGACAGTGCAGCTTAAGACTTGCGTCTCGACCGGAGAACTTGTGATATTATATCTACATCAACCACTTTATTCATTACCCGGCCAAATTTTAATAAATACGTGTCACTAACAAAAAACTGTAAAAATTTTACGAAATCCATGAAAGGTTCTTCAAATCCGTCATCTCGTCAATCGCTAGTGCTGGCAAACACTTAAGAATTTATCCAAACTTTTCTTCCTTTTAAAATAATTATTCAATAAGGATTGTCAACTTTTTAAACATTTAAAATTTCTTTAATATATTTAATTTTTAATATACGAGTATTTAAAAATGTTCTAAAATATTTTTGGCATATACAAAATTTTAATGGTGTGATACAGACCGTAATTCTTTTTGACATTTAATAGAGTTTTATTGCTGGAAAGTATATTTTTATATACAGAATGGACTATATATTAAATTATTTACTAATCATTCTTAAAGATTTGAAATAGCAAACAAGTTATCTAATTTCTACAAAGATAGTATTGTTTATTACTCGCTACAACTATTAGCTCGTGAATGCAATTTTAAGTAATATTAGCTATCCATCAGGTCGCCAGTAGCAAACTAAGTATCAAATTTCTGTCATGATGGGTCTGCCGTTACTTGCTACAACTAATGGCTCATGAATTCAGTGTTTAGGAACATTATCTGTGCATTAGTCCAGTAACATGAGAAACGTTAAATTCTCAGACGGCAGATAGATAAGACTGATTGAGCTAAAATAATAACTCAATAATAATAATAGGAGATATAAAATAGGGCAGGTCTCAGTGGACGTCTGTTTCATTCTATACCTCCACGCAAAAATTGTAACAGCTTATAAATCAAACAAGTTTGAAATAGGTATATAACAAGTGTATTAATACTTCGAATTATATGATAAACAAATTAAATAGTTACTTTTGGTTTATTGACCACTATATTGCTGTAGATTTTAATTAAAATGTTTTTGAAATTTCTTTAGTTACTTATGAACCTGAGAAATAGGTGAGATGGCAGATATCGCTTTTTTAACTTTGAATAATAGAAAAAATTCCGAAATTGCGTTATAAAATATTTACTGCGATTGTATATAGAGCTTTTCCTCGCTTTGGAATGTTAAAATAGTTAAATTCCAAACATGAGATAAATGCAATTCCTAAAGATAGTCCGGTTAGAAGTTATTCCTAATGGCCTGTTACTCCTAGAGGGGCTGTATCTAATACCTCAGTGAACAGGAAGTTTGAGAGACTGGTAAGCTTAATACTAAGAGTAGCGCTGAACATCGTAGAGGGTATGGTCTTCTGAGAATGGCTTTAATTAATACCTCAGTGAACAGGAAGTTTGAGAGACTGGTAAGCTTAATACTAAGAGTAGCGCTGAACATCGTAGAGGGTATGGTCTTCTGAGAATGGCTTTAATTAATACCTCAGTGAACAGGAAGTTTGAGAGACTGGTAAGCTTAATACTAAGAGTAGCGCTGAACATCGTAGAGGGTATGGTCTTCTGAGAATGGCTTTAATTAATACCTCAGTGAACAGGAAGTTTGAGAGACTGGTAAGCTTAATACTAAGAGTAGCGCTGAACATCGTAGAGGGTATGGTCTTCTGAGAATGGCTTTAATTAATACCTCAGTGAACAGGAAGTTTGAGAGACTGGTAAGCTTAATACTAAGAGTAGCGCTGAACATCGTAGAGGGTATGGTCTTCTGAGAATGGCTTTAATTAATACCTCAGTGAACAGGAAGTTTGAGAGACTGGTAAGCTTAATACTAAGAGTAGCGCTGAACATCGTAGAGGGTATGGTCTTCTGAGAATGGCTTTAACTAATACCTCAGTGAACAGGAAGTTTGAGAGACTGGTAAGCTTAATACTAAGAGTAGCGCTGAACATCGTAGAGGGTATGGTCTTCTGAGAATGGCTTTAATTAATACCTCAGTGAACAGGAAGTTTGAGAGACTGGTAAGCTTAATACTAAGAGTAGCGCTGAACATCATAGAGGGTATGGTCTTCTGAGAATGGCTTTAATTAATACCTCAGTGAACAGGAAGTTTGAGAGACTGGTAAGCTTAATACTAAGAGTAGCGCTGAACATCGTAGAGGGTATGGTCTTCTGAGAATGGCTTTAATTAATACCCTAGTGAAGAGGAAATTTGAGAGACCTATAGGTTTAATTTCGAGCGTTGCTCCAAGCTTCTTAAAATGTTTTACTCTTATTTTATACATTAAAATAGTTTATTCTCAATAGTAACAATAATTACGTATTTAAAAATTCCAGTTATTGAAATTTGGTATGTCGTTCCTAAAGTCATCACTTATGTCTCAAACTATGTCAGTGTGCCTTCGAAAAGGAGATAGGTCAGTATGACCATGTCACATTGCAAACCTGCGGATAAAAACTAGAGCTAAAAGAACTGTAAAACAACCTAAATATGTAGTATGTAATCACACACCTTTGAGTTTGTCTCTAAATAAAACATACAGCAGTTGCAAGCCTCCACGTGTGTATTTATGTGTCGTGGGGTAACAGCTGTTCGTTTACTGTAGCTGTGTTGGATAAACACATTACACCATTTAGCTTGTAATATATTCTCATTTTTATTTATTGCATCTTACGGTTATGACATATTAAATATTAGGGTGACTATTTTACAATAAATATATGCTGGAAAATACAAGTATCTTATTGTAGACTCTTGGAGCAATTGGAAAATTCTTTAAATATTACTAAATGTTAATAAAAACTACTTTTTCCAAATTGTTTATTTTTTATTTTTGGAATATGTGGAGTTGCCTGAAGATTAAACCTTTGGTTTCGAAAGGCCTCGTCCAAAAAATAAAAAATAAACAATTTGGAAAAAGTAGTGTTTTTATTAACATTTAGTAATATTCAAAGTATCTTATTAGTTATTTATTTATAAGCCATTGCTCCAAAAGTTGAAAAAAACTATCTTTCCCTTACTCTTTTTTTGACAATGAAATGATTGGGAAATCTTGAGTAAGAGTATAAACAAATTTGTTAAATTATTCTTTCTTTGGAAACAGAACAAAACGGATTCTTACTGAGCTTCCTAGTTCTCTATGTTTTACTTTGTTATACATAGCTCATCTTAAAGAAATATTCTCATTATTTTATGTACATAAAATGACTAAGTAAAGATACTTTATCTCACATTATGGAACTGAGCTTTAATTAACATTTTTAATAATTATTAATTTTATGCTATGTTTTCCAAGAACTGTTAATGATTGCCAACTTGTGATATTCACCCCCTACTCGCCATTATGTAATTCCGTACGATAACCTTAAGTGAATTCTAAGTGAGCAAGCAATATTTTGTGCTTTTCCAAAATAACTTTGCATAAAGTACTTACTTGCTTAAAGTTTGTAAAACTTTATAAAATCTTATGTCACTAAATTGTGGTTTATGACATTTGATGAAACATTTGAAAGGACATTATTTTATTTCAAAAAGTATTTTATTTTAAGAAAAATAAATAAGGACGCATTGCCGTTTAATTCCAAAACCAGTATGTCTCACTTGTATCAACTGGTACTCTACAATATATCACGTTTTTATTTTTCTCATTATATATCCTTATCTTGTTTTTGGATATATTTCCACCTGAGAAAGTTACAAATTATCAATAAAAATACAGCTGAGTAAAGAAATGACGTTGTATAATTATAGTAATGTTGTTGAATAGTTTGATACAACAGACGTAACTACGAGTAACTCAGCAGAAAGAAGCAATCCACTTGACGAAGTGCTGGCTTATACAATACTCTCCGAGCTAGTTAGTTAGCTGAGGGCAATCTTACTGCAGTGCGCTACAATCATCCCATGACACTGTCCTCCCTCTAGCTACTAGTTGACCTCTTCACTTACACTTCTATGCATCTGACCACAATTGTTATAATATGGTACATGATGATGTTCAAGGATACTCTCAATACTCTCCGTGGTAGTTAGTTAGCTAAGGTAAATCTTACTGCAGTGCGCTACAATCATCGCTTGACACGGTCCTCCCTCTAGCTACTAGTTAACCTCTTCACTTACTCTTTGATGCATCTGACTGTAATCGTTATAATATAGTACATGATGATGTCCAAGGATACTCTCAATACTCTCTGTGCTAGTTAATTAGGTGAGTGCAATCTTACTGCAGTGCGCTACAATCATCCCATGACACTGTCTCCCTCTAGCGGCTAGTTGACCTCTTCACTTACACTTCTATGCATCTGACCACAATTGTTATAATATGGTACACGATGACGCCCAAGAATACTCTCAATACTCTATGTGCTAGTTAGTTAGCTGAGAGCAATCTTACCGCAATAGGAAACAATCATTCAATGACACTTTCCAACTTCTAGCTACTAGTTAACTTCTTCATTTACACTTCGTTGAATGCCAATCGTTATAATACGGTACATGATGACGTCCAATGACACTCTTAATACCCTTATAGAATCGCATTATTGGTTGAAACAACCATTCTATTATCATAAATAATTTTGAAACCGATATTATAATAATGTTTGGACGAAAACCAAATTCCCCCACCTCGTTACGTGCGTCGTACATTATATGGCGTCCTAATTGTTGCAAAATATACACAATCGAATTTGGTTCGTTTTCAGTTAACAAAAAGTTAATATTTAACAAGTTAAAATTTTTTGCTTTAAGAAACATTAAAACTTGACGTGCGAATTTAAAACAACAAAGCTGTGTATTTCACCTGTTTTTTATGGTTTTCTTATGCCAAAAACATAGTCAAAACTGCGAGTATCTACTAGTCACGATATTGAATTTGTCATTGCCATGGTGCTATCTTATAATTTTGTGAAAGTTATAAAGTGTAAAATAATAATGTACCTTAGTAATTAGAAAAAATGAAGTAATACTATTTTAATACGTTGTTGGTGGCTGTAGGGTGAGGTTTTTAATTAGGCAATGAAACGTGAATATTATCTGTTGGATCAGAATTTAATACTATTATTTAATCAACCTTCGTACATATCGTAGACAATTTAGAACTGGCAATGTAGTGAACTTCTTGGTCCAAGGAAGAACTTTATATACATATATAGCGTCAAATTGTCGAATGGCATTCCGTAGGTGTGTTTTATTTTATTTTATTTCCAACGGATCAACCATAGCAAAAGCGAGCATAATAATTTATAATTATAGTAAAAAGTTAGCAACAATGACTAACACAAAACTAAAAAAACAAATGAGGCAACAACAATAAATATCAACAAAAGGCAACAAGGAACAGCCGTAAATGCTAAAAAAAAAACAACAAGCAGAAAACAGATAAACTATATGAGCAGTATAAAAATGATAAATTAGATATACTAACAACAATATAAATAAGTAAATAACAATAACAAAACAAAAATGCCCACTGCCAGGCAATAAGGCACTTATGGGTATGGCCCCATAAAGGCACCATCAAAAACCAACCTGAGAAGCACATACAGCTCTCTTGAAGGAAGCCAAGGAAGCGCAGAAAAAGTCCATGTGTTTCTGGTAGCGGAATTGTTGGGTAGAATATATATGCCACCTAGAAGCATTTTCACACCAGGGCACAGATGGTTGGAAACAAAGACAGCTTCCAAAGGAGTATCAGTGAGAACCTCTGAGCACTTTATGTTTTGTGATATAGCAACCATAACCCCACCTCCACTAGCCTTTTCACTGGTTTCGGGACTTCCATCTTTTCTGAACACCTGGTGGTTAAGAAAGCCAAGCTCACTTGTGCATATGCTCGGTGTAAGGTTAGTTTCAGTGAGTACCAAAATATCGTGCATGTAAGAAGCTACCGATTGACGAAGTTCAGTAAGTTTGGACCTCAGTCCATTGACGTTTTGATAGTAGATGTCTAGGTAAGTTGATCCGTTGGAAGGTATTAGTTTATTGACTTTTTAACAATGTGTGGGGTACTATTAATGTACTTGATGGTGAGGTAATTTTCACGATGGTGTGTTCGTAAATTCTTAATAGGTTGAACATAGAGTCGTGAAATTTCGTTCATACGTTCCTCTTGGTCCAACGAAGAACCATGTTGATTTTAAGGTCAAAAGTTTTAAAAGCAGTCCATCCGTCCTTCTGGTGGTTTGGCAATAAATCTTGATACGAGAGTGACACAGACTAGATTATACCGATAATCCAGTCTGTGTGACTGGATCGAGATAATACTATAACGGATTATAGTATTCATTCCTATAAAGAAATGAAGAACTTTGCTGGTTTTGTGATAAAACAGTTAAATTGAGGTCCAACCGTCTGTCCTTCGTCTTTGAGAATACTGATTTATTCTGTCGGGTTCTTTCTCCACTATAGCAGTGTATTTCATTGCGAGTTTTGTGGACAAGACAAATGCAATAATAAAAAAAACACAGGGCGTTCTATATAAAGTTTGCGTAGTATTTAGCTAACATTCGCCAGTGAAATTGTTTCCAAAATCTTATGGATACATACGTCGAAATGTATACAATAAAACATTTCTGGAGATTCTTTAAGAAATAAACATCCTTTTTGAAGTTTCATTACGCAACAAAGCTATTGCATAGTGGGATAGGAGAAGTTAAGGTTACAATTTCCCTTAGTACCTTCCACAGCAATTACTAAACAAGAATAAATGTATCCCATTCTAAAATCATAAAAAAGTAAAATAAAGATTACGAATGGAACCACTCACCATGAAAAATATAAGGAGACAGAGGAGTAGGAAACAGTAATTTTTATAAATTACGAACGCCGAGATGCAGCGTGTGCGATATATGCACATGCGAGTTTGAACTTGACAAAGTCCGTCCGGTGAACGTCGTCTAGTGTAAATGAAACATGGGTTTCTTTTAGTGAGTTGCATCAGGGATAACAATCATCTTTGAAGATTGGTTTGGGCCAATTCTACAAGAGAGATGAGCCAGCTTCTTGCACTCTTTGTGCAAGTAGAATCCACTTAGTGTACCATACATCTTGGAGTGTTTCTTTTGTGTCCTCAGATGTTCTAATTTAGAATATACATACAAATTGAAAGGGATTGCTTAAAAAATCATGTAGATGTTGATTGAGATGTATAGGAGAAAAGTTGTGGAAAACATAATGATGGAATGTTTTGGTTAAAAATTCATATTTAAATAGATTTTTGATACTGAACAATATGGATTGTTTTTGTGTTTATACCGTTGGTTGATTACAGATAAACAGAAATTAAATAAATATGTACGTTCCTCATGGCTAGTTGTCTGTTTGTTTTTATTGTACTGTTTGTATTGTATTGTTTTATTATTAGACGAAGCAGTAAGGAAGGAATATTTTATGAACAAGTCTAGTAGTAAATTTAAAACATAGAAACATATAAATGCGTATTGAAATATGTAGCGTAAAATTAGCTAAACAAAGTATGTACGTTGTTAGTTTTATAGATCTCCACAAGGAACTAATAATTTATATTTCATAACTTTGAACAAAGAAATCGAGAATTGAAAGGAAAACTCAGAGTTATTATCTTTGTGTAAACAAGAATTATTTTGTAAAAATGTATGGTTGTTGTTTAAGGTTATATAGAAATTACTGAATTACAGAGTCAAAACTATATATTCAGTAGATTTTACTAAGTGAAATGTACAAAATTTGTGTTGGAAATTTTAAACTCCTACCTATATTAGTTCTTGTAAAGACAAAAAAAGTTTAGTGTTTTTTTAATATTTGGAAATAATGTTCCACCATAGTTATTAAATTTAATAAATGTAGAGTTAAAATAAAAATATTACAATAGTATTATCAGCACGTAGCCATGGTAAAAGATTATAAGTTAAGATTATAAGAGTATAAGCTTATACAAAATGTATAAGAATTTTAGAAACAATAGGTCGGAACATGCTTTAATGGCTTACAATACCTATTTATGTTATAATGTAATTATACACCTGTTTTTATAAGAGAAAAATGGCTCGCTTACATTGGGGAAATACATTGAGATAGCTCCTGATAAGTAAAAGTCACCTGGAAATCATTAAACAGGAATATTCTACAGGCGACTGTCAAGCTGTAACTCTTCCTCATAAGCTAACTAATATTTTTTTAAATTCAGTCCTTCAACTTTCAAATTGTATTCCACCTACTAAAATCATACAGTACAATACTTGGGTGATAGGTCATTTCCATATAAAACATTGTTAGGCAAGCATTTAATCCAGATAAAGTAGAAAATATTAGGTAAAATACCTATACTGTACAAGAATGGATTTGATAAGATAAGATAAGATAAGATTTTTATTGATCATTAGACAATACATGCAATAGATCACGTCAGAATACTTATACTAACAGTAAAATTAACAATTTAAATTAAACACTCATTATAGAAGACACAATAGATTTTACATTAATTTAATACAATAATGTTAGTGAGACAAAGGTGTACTATTTAGCAGACAATACACTAAAAAACTATATCACTGATGTCAGATGAATAAAACTCTGATAAGTCATAAAACGGCCTCTCTACCAGCCACTTATAAATAACAGTTTTAAATTTATTGAATGTAACACTCTGAGCATTCAGTGGTAGTTTATTGAATAGATCTATTCCAACGGCCTCATATGAAGTTTGAATTTTTGAAAGTCTTGTGAAAGGTTTGTTGATCAGGTTAGCGCCTCGGGTATTGTGAATATGCATGTGCTTATTCAGTGTCAGGTTTTGAAAATTATTTTTTACATGGATCAAGCAGTAAAAAAATGTAAAGATTTATAACTGTCAAAATGGCTTCTTTTTTAAAAATCGGCTTACAATGATCTTTGAAATTAGCATCCGCTATAACTCTCATGGCTTTTTTCTGAGTCAATAAAATTTTATCAATACCAGATGCATTGCCCCACAAGAGCAGACCATAACTAATGATGCTCTGAAACAGTGCAAAGTAAACCATTCTTAGCGTATCTTTGGAAACATAAAGTTTTAGTTTTCGCAATAAATATACCACCCTGCTCACTTTTTTATGAACATAACCAACATGTATGTGCCAAGACAGCGTAGGATCTAGAAAAATTCCTAATAGTTTTACACTCTCAATTGTCGTTTCATTCAAAATTGCTCTATTAAGAGTAAATACCAAGTGTTGGGTCTTCTCTGTGTTCATAAATAACATATTGGCTTTATACCAGTTATCGGCTTGATTTAAAATAATTTTAAAATCATTAAAAATTAAGTCTAATGAAGGTTGAGTTGTAAAAAAAGTAACGTCATCAGCAAACATAACCGATCTGAAATTGACATTAACATCTAAATCATTAACTTGTAAAAAATTTGTACTGAATGTCAAATTATTTTGTCAAAAGTCTATCCCTTTCCATTACAGAACATAAGTTTTGAATAAATTTTGGGGTTTGGGTATTTTTTTGGATTTACGCAATGTATATAACTTTCAACACCTATTTTTTTAAAAAAAAGGCGACAAACAACTAACACAAAATTATCATTCCATATCCATTGTTGCCATACTTAATTAAATAAGGGAATCTGTAATGAACAAGAAACATTAATTTTGTTTGAGACATTTAATATTTTTACCCAATCGCAGTTTGGCTTTCGATAGGAGCGGTAAAACAACTGATGTTACGGGTATTTAAAAAAGTAATGATTCCATTGACAATAACAATCCGCGGCTCTTTTATTGTAGGTAAAGTATTTGATTGTACCCCTTTTACTATTGTTTTAAATAAACTACATTTTAATAGGTTATAAAAAGGCTTCCATGGAAGCTTCTCAATTCTTATATCACTATTAGAGTGCAGTATGTTTCAATTTAAAAAAATATTCGCCTGTGGAGAATTATACTACTTGTTATTAGATGACCACAAGTCCCTAGAACCTGGCTCATTTTCCCTCAATATTTTAATTAATTATTTGCGAAAGAATGCGGGTTTTATTATATATTTAGATACCATCTCTCTTCTCCTGTAACAAGACTTTTTTCAAACTTCAAATCACTATGAAGTCAGCGGAAGATGAAGCACTGAATTGGTTTACCTCAAACAAATTGCTTTTTAAAGAAGATAAAACCCAAAATATTATATTGAGATTATTAGTTTAAACTCAGGAGGTTCAATCGGTTTAGTTACTTGGCATGTAAATTGATTCAAAATTAGATTAGCCTCATCTCATTAAAAACCTGTGCTGTAAGATTCCTGATTAGGGTTAGTTACCCAATTTGGAAGTTGAGGGGCTTTCTTCCTGTAGAGTATTTTATAATAACATATTTTGTTTCGCTTAAATCCCATATCCGTTAAGATCTGATTCTCTGGGTCATGCAACAACTTTGAGAAATATGTTTTGCTTCAAGAGAGGGTCAACAGAACTATTTGTATAACAGGCTCTGTTAATCATTGCCGGCCGATTTTTGTTTATTTAAAAGACATTATTATACATGAAAAAGTTTTACCTTAATATTCCTCATCATACTGTAGATAGTTTAAAATTTGTTTATCTCCTAAGATAACTGTGTAAACCTTTTAAACAAGTTAGACGAGTCAGCTCAAAAATTAACTCTTACTTTGTTTAACAGTAAGCTGTTGAATTGGTTAAGTAGTAAATTGAATTGAACCTCAGAATTTCTCAACTGTGAACTAAATTTACTGCTCTGACTTGATTATGAATTGAGGTTAGTTATGCAGAGCTCGTGAACTATTATGCACAACCGTCTTTCATATTTTAACTACAAAGTTGCTATGAAATATTGGCCTTTTACTTTTTATAATTTTAATTTATGGCAATCGCTATTTTATGTACGCTAATGTGATCAAAGGTAATAAATGCTTTTATTCCAATGAATGATAGTTTTTTTAACACAGCTTATACAATATTTTATAGCTAAAGTTATACAGAGAAATATTGTTTACTAAGTTTATTTTGGAATCGATAAATCTCAATTAAATCTTAGAGTATTTGCCTTAATTTAAAACAAAATAATAAACCCTTAACCCTTGTTGAAGGAAATTTACATTCTACGAATATCTTTTTTACGAATGTTTAGTGGAATGACAATGTAAGGTGCTGGAAAACACAAGTTTGGCAAAAAATACGTTACCAATCGGCGAGAAATTATATCAAAATAATAATTTAATGTACACAAAAAAGAAATTTTTAAGAACATTTGAATTGGAAGTACAAAAATTTGGCTTCAATAATCTAATTAATGCACTGAATATCATTTTCAGTATCAGAAACGGAAATCTATAATAGCAGTTTTAAATTTTTTATATAATCATTACAAGTACTATTAAAAAAGAGTATGACCGTGCTTTTAAGCCTTTGTGACCATTTTGTCTCTCTTATTCGGTAATAAATAAAATTTTCCTGAACAATTTCCATGGAGATTGAATTTAAAGTAGTGTAAAAAATGACTGAAAAAATCTTGTTCTTGTATACTTGAAGCTCAAATATTACTGTCTTAAAATTATGCTGAATTAATATAAAAGATTAATTTACTGCGCTTTTCATAGCTATTAAAATTGGTTAGCTCATGTAATTTCTTTTATTATTCCATTATTTATTTGTTTAATTATTAATTTTGTGCAAAGTCTGAGTGTTTAAAAGTAACATAAAAACCGCAAGTGTGTGATATTATATACCTGTATAATGTTACTTTTAATAATTTACTAATAACCTTAGTAGTAAGTTTTTATCCCTTTGTAGTATGTTATTAATTTAGGTTATAACAAATTCAATAAAATAAAATTCCATTTATAAAATAGGTCTGGAATTTTAATTTAAATATGCTATGACAAATTACTAGCATAATTCGTATTATATTAAATTTATAAATAATATTAATATACAATTCTATCCAACAAAAGCAATACACAGTGGTATTGAATTAATTTCATGACATCCCTCATAAATTGTTGAATACAACTCAGAGAATCTCGTAATACCATTAGAGTAATTAATTTAGCGCATCTGAGTACGGCACTCATTATTGTATTTATTATCATTATTCGTATTTGAATATGCAGATGTGTTCGCACAGCTGTATTTATTTCTAATAACCAAAGCACACATGTTTCCCAACAAAAATAGTTTCCACTGAACTAAATGTTGTAATCAGATTATATCTGCTGTTAAACTTGTTTAACCTCGTATTATGCATTAATGTATATTGCAGATTCTCAGCAATTTTAACTCAATAATAAGTAATACAGTTAATCATAGTAGTGTTACGTTATGGTAGGATAGGTTAGCTTAAAATTAATAAGTTTACTCTCCAGTTTAAAATTTAATTAAATTAAGTAGCATTTTTATATGAAAAGTCCCCTTCATAAAATGGCGTTTGGACTGAAGGTTCGATATCTATAATGCTATCATTATAAAAGTGATGGTTGTCAGGCAATCAAAGTACTTCAATCAGTTACGGTCATATAAGTTAACCTGTGACACCACAAGTAAGTGCCATTTTTCCGCTATTGATTTATGATATCCATAATGGTAACATACCCAAATTGATGGTTGTCAGGCAATCAAAGTACTTCCATCAGTTACGGTCATATAAGCTCGTCTGTGACATAAAAGGTAAGTGCTATTAGTCCGATATCGATGTACATTATTCGTATCAGTAGCAGGGCCAATGTGACTGTTGACTTGAAGTTATAGTACTCCATCAGTAACGGTCATATAAGGTCATCTGTTAAAATGAAAGTAGGTGCCATTAGTCCGATATTGATCTGAAATATCCATAATGCTCGCAGGGCTAAAGTGATAGTAATGACACATTTACAGTACTACTCTTCCATAACCTATGGTTGTACAAGTTTATCCGTGACATCAAAAGTAGGTCCTATTAGTATGATATTGCATGATGTCCATAGCAGTAGCAGGGACAAAGTAGTCATCCAATCAAAGTACTATTTTTGATCAGTTACGGTCATATAAGCGAATCTGTCACACACCAAAATTAGATGCATAGTCAAAATTGATGTACGATATGTTTGTGGAAGAAAAGTTATAAGTATTGTTGTCAATCAATTACAGTTAATTTTAAAATGTGTATAGGTCAGTTGAAATTTTTCTAATACCTTCTGTTTCTGCAACTTTAAAATTCCTAATTGAATTTCCAATTGAACAGATTATTTATCCTGTTAGAATCTCCTGGGAACTAACGCAAAGTTTTAATCAATCTCCAAATGGGTCAAGTGAAGATGTAGCCCCATCAATTGCCTCATTAATTCATTGAATTTATTATGCTATGAAGGTTATGTCTTCTTATTATTCTGAAGTTTTCAAACCTTTTTATTATTTTACTGTATTTAGTTTATGTACCCTATGTCCATTGCTATGAGCAATGTTTTAATTTAGCACAAATCATCCGTCTCAAATTTGTTTATATCCTTTCTGGGACTAACGAAGTGCCTTTGTGTAATTCATGGACACTTCAGTCTCATTTAGGACCAATTTACATGTCTAGTAATTTTAAGTAACATTTACTTCACAGGGGATCTTGTACTGTTCCTTTATACGTATATTCAAAAATGCTATATGAGCCAGGGAGCTCCAAGTGAGCGAAAACGTTTAATTTTCTTGTACATTTACTCTTCACTAAGGCTGGAGAACGCTGCTTCAGCATCCCCTGGAATTAGCACTCCACTCCGAGACTCTAACGTCATGGCTTGGTAGGGGGGGGGGCGGTGCTTATCAACCCATAGAGACAGCCAGGGTTTTGAATTAGCAACTCCTAATTTTAAAAGAATTTGAAGCCTGATTTCAAGGGGGTGAAAGTGGACATCAAGGGGGTAACAGGTGATCAGACATTCGTCGACGCTAAAGTTTCAAAAAACATTAGTTCAATGAGTTGTTGGGTTATGAAGATTATGTCTTCTTATTCTTCTGAATTTTTCAAATCTTTTTATTATTTTACTGTATTTAGTTTGTGTACCCGATATCCATTGCTATGAGCAACGTTTTTAATTTAAACCTATTCAACCGTCTCAAAGTTATTTACATTCTTTCTGAGACTAATGAAGTGCCTTTGTGGAATTCATGGACTTTTCAGTCTCCTTCAGGACCAATTTTCATCTCTAGTATTTTTAAGTTACTTTGACTTCACAGGGGATCTTGTACTGTTCCTTTATCTCTTCAAAAATGTTATTTGAGCCAGGGAGAGCTCCAAGAACGCTGATTCAGCATCCCCTGGAATAAGCACTTCACTCCGAGAATCTAACGTCATGGCTGGGGGGGGGGTGGTGATTATTCAACGCATAGACACAGCCAGGGTTTTGAATTAGCAACTCCTAATTTTAAAGCATTTTAATCCTCATTTCAAAGGGGTGAAATTGGACATCAAGGGTTAACAGGCTATCAGACATCCGTCGACGTTAAAGTTTTAAAAACAGAACACATGTTGAAATCTTCGTAAACTTTGGACAAAAAAAAATGATAAAATACACATTACAAGACGATAAATTAAACTATGTTATAATATTAACTCCTCAAAATCTCTTTTCATATATCACATACCCCTGTTTCAGTTCAAATGTATATATATATATATATATATATATATATATATATAAAACTTTCGTGAAAAATTATTCCTGCAGTTTAAGCCAAAATTAAAAACACGAGTGTCTAATTGAATTAAGAACTACTTTTCCAGAATACTCGTCCACTTTTTACATAAGGGGATCGGTGCAACCCAGAACCACCAACTAAATTGTAACCCCGCTAAGTAAGCTTTCGGTTATCCGATAAAATTAACTTTACTGAACAACCAACTCTGATATCTTTACTAGTAGAGATTATTCCGTATAACACTTTACAAACATTCGAGTTTATTACATCAGTATTATAAATGTGAAAGTTCGTGAAGAATTGTGTTTTTATATTTCTACGTTTAGCTGTTTGTATGTTTGATTACTCAACAACGAAAATACTAGTTTGATGGATTTAAACGAAATTCGGCATGTCTAGATAGAAGAAATAATACAAAGTCATATTTTCATCCCAAAACACTATTCATTATAAAAATATTTATTGTGAATGTACGAGCAAAATACCATATTTGTGACTATAGGCAACTTTTATGGCAGAAAACCATCGAGGGGGTAGTTGGTGTGATTTCCACTGAAAATCTACAACAGAAAGTATAGCTTTCTAAACTGTTAAACTCTGAACAGCTGATTTAAAGTCAATGAGCTGATTAATGTGAACATCTGTTTATTTAATTCTAAGTTGGTAAAATTGATAATATCATTATTTGCAAATTCTGTTGCTAATGAAAAGTAACTAAATGATAAACACTTACTAATTAAAACAAACAATACTTTATACTAAAGTAAATGGAATGGAGACAAAACAACTTTTACATTACAGAAGAAATAGGTTAAGTTAGTTATAAGTAAAATGCAAACAATACCAGAAACATACAAAATTTTTAATAGCTTAAATAAACAGCTGTTCACATTAATCAGCTCATTGACTTTAATCAGCTGTTCAGAGTACAACAGTTTAGAAAACTATACTTCCTGTTGTGTTATGTGTAAAGCCGAGTTTACACTGGAAACAAAACATGTTTATAAACAGTGTTTCGGAACAATGTTCCTCAAATCGAAGAATAACTACTTGGAACAATGTTTCGGAACAGAAATTCGGTGTTTCTCTACATGTTTCTTGTTTCCCGTAGAAAGCGGTAAGATCAAAGGGTGTTTATAAACATTGTGGAATGTTTCGGAAACACAAGACGTTTAGATATAGGAACATTGTTGAGAAACATAATTCATCAGGTCTACCAATAATTTTTATGCGTTCTGTTGGTAGAACAAGTTGTCAGTATGTTTTGTTTCAATGGAATGAAAATAATGGTGTCATACAAAGTCAAGAATTCCAAAAATGTGTTGCTTCTATCGACTTGTCATGAAAAGCCATCAATTGATAAGGACTCAAAAAAACCTCTAATCATTGAGACATACAACGCAACCAAGGGTGCAGTTGATACTTTGGATCAAACGTTCCATCAAATGACGTGCAGCCGAAAGACGAGGCGGTGGCCATCAAGTGTATTTTTTTGCATGATAAATATCATGCTAGTAAATTCCTATGTTATTTTACACTGGTAACATGGTGAAAATGGGCCCGAAACCGCTTTCAAGGAAAAACTTTGCAAATCCGATATGACCTCATCACACCATGGCTTCAGCACCGTATGAACTACCCAAACTTGCCAAGAAAACTCCGCTAATAAATTGCTGAAATAATAAAGGCACCTCTTCAAACAAACAAAGTTAATGTCCCTCAACACTCCCGTCGAACAATTTGTGGAATATGTCCATCAGCAAAACGGAGGATGACGTCATTCTTTTGCTGCCGATGTGCCAAGCCAATCTGTGCCGAGCATCGCGGAAGATGCTGTGTCCATTGTATAGATGAGATTTAGCCATAGAATTAGTTTTTAAAAAGGTTTACTAAGCTGTATTATAAGTGTTAATACGCAATTAAATGTCATTTTTTTAAATAAAATGTATTTGTACATTTTTTTAATCCTGTCGTAATTTTGACGATTCGTTAGCTTTAACGTAACTTTTTGAACACGTTAGCTCTCTAGGGTTAAGGTCTTTGAATATGTCACTTCCACTATAAACACCTCGTGACGCAAGTGAAGGCCTTACCCAGAACCTCCTGGGTTCTCTGTCACATAAAAAAACACAGGTAGCGGCAGCTAGAAGAAGAACATCCTCCTCGTCAGACGACATCAAGAGTAGCTGTCCTAAAATGTTTAGGAACATTGTGTGCCAAATATTTCATGATAGTAGCAAAATATAAACAAAGTTCCAGGAACATTGTTTCTGGAACAAAAGTTCCAGAAACAATGTTTATAAACATGTTTTGTTTCCAGTGTAAACGCGGCTTTAAACATGGTATTATGTTTGATAGTACTAATAAGTTGTTTGTTATTCGATTTTAATGAAACAACCACTGTTAGATTTAGAAAAAAGGTTTGCATCATTTTAATACTCTTAATTTTCATACAGGGTATCGATTTTGCGGAATTTAACATAAAAATTTATGATTGGCTACCATTTTCAAACGGGTAAAGATAATTTGTTCATATTTTTTTCTGAAATGGGCATAAGAAAATGTCAACACAACTGCAATGTTTCATAACTTTATATTTACCAGTATAAAAGATATAACTTTTTTTGGTGAAAAATCACATACAGATAGACGCAAAGTTTTAGGACATACCTCCATATCAAGTTTTTTGCTCATTTTCAGTTTGCTTATTTAAACGCATATGTGGCCGATACGGCCAAATACAAAATAATTGAATCGGAAAAAGTAAGCGCTCTGTGGTGTAATGGTAGCACATTCACCCGGCAAGTGAGAGATCCGGGTTCGACTCCCGGCGGAGCAAGTACTTTTTGCGATTCAATGTTTATTGAAAATATATATATATATATATATATATATATATATATATATATATATATATATATATATATATATATATATATATATATATTTATTGAAAATATTGACTTTAGAGAATTAAAATATTTATAAATATAATAAGCGCGTTGGGATAGTACGAAAAGGTCTTGTAAAGTGAATGTCCATAAATTATTTTTATAACTGATTGTTATATATATTATATGATTGTGTAAAATAATATACTTAATAAGGAACCAATCTTCTTACATTCGATGACAGGGCAGAGCGAGGAAAGGATCAGAGTGATATCTCGCACAGTTGATGCGTGTTTTATTCTCATGAAGGCAACAATAAGACAGTACACTTCTTTCCAATACTAGTATATTGCACTCCTCCTTCAATGACAGAATTGTGTTTTAGTTTTCTGAGGTGGAATCTAAAAATTGACCTTAAGAATTAATTTTAAACGTGTTTTCGAAAGGTTGAAAATGGGACCTGAGTGGAAATGTTTATGTCTCATCGGTTTTTTTTATTAAAAACAGAATAATAATTATTTTTTCTCAACATGCAGTAGGTCGAATTTCTTATCCAGTAAGATTTTATTTTATCATATTATTTCAATTCTTTAGATTGTACGGTTTATGTACGTTTTACTGTTTATATTAAGTTAAACATTTTCAGTCTAGCCTTACTGTTCAAATAAGTTTTATTGAAAAAATTATTCCAGGTGTTTGATATGCTACTTTTAAAGGATAAGGTGTCCTGTTATTCAAGAGGTAATTGCATCTCAAGTCGTGGATAGTTACTAGTTTCATATAAAATAAAACAAATACTTATTTTAAATTCCCATTAAGTATTTATTTGTAATATTCCATTGTTTACTACTTGTTAGATTAGACTAGAAACGCGTGTTGGTTAAACTGCATCTAACTTAACTTTATAAAATGTATTGTTCTCCAATAAATAAAATAAATTATGTTCTTTGATGTAGTTAGAAAATTCATTTCAATGCATTTTAGGATTCAATAATACATTTTCAATTCGAAATCTGTAGTTTTCATAATGCAATTCATAAAATATGATTGAAATAAATACTAGTGAGGCACAGGTAACTATTTACTTGAAAGTAATGTCTTTAATAAACTAACCTATTGAGGCCTGTCTAAAACGATACACCGCACCGTTGTCATCGCAGATGAGCACAGACCGTAAAATTACTTTTACTTCACTTGAGATTTCAATAAAAAGTTGCTTTAGATTGTTTCCGATAATCCAAGAAGTGTTTGCTGAGTTTAAAGTTCTTTGAAAATGGTTTAAAATGTATATAAGCTTAACATTTTACAAATAGCAACTTAAACGATAAAAACCTACCTATTTATGGTTACTCATTTGAGGTTGAGATCAGATTTCAAATTTTGAAACGAGTGCCGGTAATTTTTTCTTCACTGAACAAAGGGAAATGTCCAAACTAACGTAATCTCACAAACGGAAGCGATGAACTTTTACCCAAGCCAAAAATTTCCTCAGAACATACTTAGTGACCATTAAAAAAGCATGTTATACTTACTGAAACCCAACTGCCAGATCAAAGAATTTAACCGCACGGTATGTCGTTAGTACTCTGTGTCCGGAGACTAAATGACGTGTTCGGGATTTCCTCACAAGGTTCCTTTGACGACTCAAGTTACAGACGAAAAACCTCCTATATTGTACCTTGAGTAGGCTCTTTGGAAATATCATCTCTTACTTTGTACCGATATTACCTCTTACCTTCTGAGAGTCTGGAAACCCTATAAGATAGGCTCTCTTTATATCGTACACGTTCCGTCAGCGATTCCAGGGTGCATTAAGAGTCGAAAGGGTTTCCTCTTCCCTTCAGCATCCTTTGAATCTTCATTCGTTTTAAAATTATACTCTCTGCTACTTAGAAAAAAGACTAAGTCCATCACAATTAAGAGACAGTGTCCACTACTATCAATAGAGTTACCATAAACAAAATTACAACTACTCACAATACTAGGCAATTGTTGTTCAAAATTTTACATCAAAATTAACCAACGACATATTGGAATATTAATGAGGCTTCTAAAGCAGTGTTTAAAAGCACAACTTAAGGCCTCTGACTAAATGCGTCAATTGCTTATTTTAAAGCAATGCTTCTTTCCATTCCCACTCACAATCGCTATAAGGGTATAAATATTAAGAAAAATTATCCGAAAAAAAGTCAATAAATATTGAGTAATTTCATTCGCACTTTTATCTTCTGTTTCCTTTAGTAATTTTTATTACAATATATTTAGAACGGTATTTTTAATAGATAATTAGACGATATTTCTCCTTTTTTGACAAATACAGGATTCTGGGACGACTTAAAATTTGGTCTTAGACCAGAATTATAGGCTGTTTATTATCACTTACTCAAGGGATTTGGTTTTAGAGGAATTTGAAATACATAAACAATCTGGCCTATGCTCAAAGATTTGCATTAATGATGTGATGTGCGAGAGGTTTCGCTTCAGTGTCACGATTATCACCTTAGCTGCAGAAGTCAGTGTGTGCAAGTCTAGTGCACGTTTCCAAGCAGAATGAAAGTGATCAGGTGCCTATCCCTGTTTTTTTTTTTTAATTTATTTTTTTAAGTGAAATTACATTTGATACAGTTTACAAATTGATTAACCATTTAATACATCGTTCATAAATCTCTCTGTTTTCATGCTGAGTATTTTATTTACCTTCATTTGAATTTCAAATTTCATCAATTTGAAAATAAATTACAATAATCCCATTAATTTCTCATTGAGTAGAAGTATTTCTAACAAAATATCGACTGTAATGATTGATAAAGAAAATCTTTTAAGATGATAACTATGCCAAATAAATTGTGAAATTTCTCAATACATGTTTTACTTTGAAAGTGCATACAGAAAATAATTTGCGGGAGAATAGCGTCAAAAGAATTTTTTATCTCCGAAAATATATCATGTTTTTCCAGCTCTGATTTACTAGTGAAAACGTATTACCGACTAATAATCCGCTTTCGTCTTTTGGTATTTCTGTGTTAGGCAGTTGTATTATAGCCTACATAAACATTTACCAGTAAAGTAAGTATCCAATCTCTACTCTTTCAAACAGTGTGTTTACATTAAAAAATAAGACTGGTTGAATTGTTGTATAGTTACATT
>NW_025781608.1:0-35082 GCF_021130785.1 Homalodisca vitripennis | reverse complement strand
AGAGTAATTCCATTTTTTATCGGGTGTAAAATTATATTCAAGTTTTTTAATTTTTCTTCAGTGCGTATTAAATCCCTATCAGCCTCCGTAATCTTCAAAGTAGTAAGTCCCGTACCAGCGTTTAGTTAATATCTTTGATTTTTTATACTGTTGTAATTAAAATTTCTAAAGTTTCCCATCTTTCAGAGTCTGAGAATTAATTACTTTTTTTGAAGTATTGTGAATTAAATTTTGGTCCATAAAGTTAATATCAAGTTTTGTGTTATATTGATTTTGAGTATTTTGAGAAGAGAACTTTTTATTTTATTTTGTTAATTTAAACCATTTTTTGAGAAGTATAAATTTTTAGTTTCATTTTAATTTTAATTCATTTTTAATCAGGACTCTTAATTAGATTTGTTCGATTGTGTGAAGTTTTTTGAAGAAAATCGAATCAAAAGTTTGTAAACTTTGTTAATTTTTTTGGTAAACTTGAATTTCGGAATAAACCAAGTATTTCCGAAAAGTTGTTTAATTTATAAAGTATTAGCTCCATATAAATTTAAAATATGTGCTATATAAACGGTACATAATTTGCGCGAATCTGCTATTTCTTTTTGAGCATAAAACTTGTACAACAGGTTATTTACAGGAAAGAAACTTGTAAACTTGCATAAACTTGTCTGATACCTGTAAGTGTGTGTAACTTGTATAAGACTTGTATAAGACTTGTATGAACTTGAACATTGTGTATAAACCTGCATAATGTTGTGTAGTGTGTAAGACTGAGGACTTAGAATAATATTGTGAGTTTGGAATATTTGATTTATTTTAAGAAAATTATTTTAAAATAAAAATGGAGCTAGCGCATGTGGATCTGTTGCTCAAAAAGGAATTATACTTGAAATAAATTTTAGGGACGGAAATGCTTTTAAATACGACGCTGTTAGAAACTCAGAAAAATGTGGAGGTCCCCTTTGAAATTTAATAATATGGACAATGCTCGTAACCGGAAAGGGGTTATAAATAATTATGGTTATAGAAAGGTTCAAGAACAATGAGGACAGGAGAAAGGATTATTGTTGAGAGCGTCCTGTGTAAATTGTAAAAAAGGTCCGGATGTAATCAAGCTGGAATAACTCGGCCCCTTGTAAAAGTATTTGTTCAGAAGAGTCCGTATCGTAAAGTCTAATTACAAGTGAACCCGATAAGTGAAAGCGAAGTGACTCTGATAAGTGAAAACTAAGTGGGCCCGATAAGTGAAAGAGTTTATGACACGGCAGTAAAGATAGGACCGGGCAATATGATTGAATATTTTCATGTTAAATGCTTATCGGAAATAACAAGGAAATATTGATCCTGGTAAAATGTGTTTTTTGTTTTAAAATAACGATAGTTTGTTTTCTTTTTTTTTAAGATGCATATTTCTATATTAAAATTTAAATACAAAATGTGAAATTTTAGAACTCAATAAACATTAACTCGCCCGCGCAAAGGTCAGTATGTTTTATTTTCAGGAAAATTATATTGTTGAAAAGGAATTGAAGATGGGTCTAAAAACAATAAAATGACAATATATTTTTTTTTTTTTAATTGACTTCAAGAATTGATTTATATAATTATGTATTAATTTGGCCCAAAACACAAAACAAGTTAAGTATGAGAGTCCAGTAGCTTATTATAATAGTAAAAATAAATAATGGAATATAAAAGGGTGATGTGACGACGTTTTTATTTCAGCACATTGTATGGCTAAGATGAGAAGTCATAATATAAAATGCCAGTGTAAGTGTGTAATAGAAGTGTTGTTGTAAACCATGTAATTTTCAGGGACAATGAATGGCATTAAATGGTGTATAAAGTAAAATACACAGATGTATTCTGATGTATTGTGATATATCATCGAGATATATTTCTTCCCTGTTCCTTCAAATGTAGAAGGACAGGGTAATTTTGGTAATGTTGTGGTGTTGTTGTTCCCTGTTCCTTCCAATAGAGAAGGACAGGGTAATATTTTTTGGTATACAATGAGTTGTATTAATAGTGATGTTTCTTCCCTGTTCCTTCAAATGTAGGACAGGGTAATATTGTTTTTTTTTATCACTATATGAGGTTTATTGTGTGTAAAAAAATTGATTATTGTGCCATTGTAATCCCTGTAAATTGATTGTATTGTAATTAACAACATCTGGTAATGGTTTACATTCGTGACACTGGCGCAGGCGTACAATAAGAACACCGTGAAAGACTGACAGCCATACAATTATACGGAGGGAATATTTTGTAAAAGGAATGTCCTCCAAGAGCTCAATGCCTCGCTGGCTGAAATTGTTATTAGATTGGAGGAGCAGGTAGCAGAGCTATTAGGGAACCAGAGCCAGCCAACCACGAGATCAACGAGGCCGCCGCACTGCACCGGCCGCACAATCATTGGAGAAGCTACCTGCCTCTACTCCTCACCTACCACATCCCTCTGCGATGGCTACCTGGGGACCCATACTGGACGTCGGACACCTTCTACCACATCACCCCTCGGACTACACATCACAGCCTCCACGTAGTGGTAAGTACAAAAGAATTGTTATTTAAAAGTGTGCATGTGGAGGGATATTATTGTACTTAGTCCGGGATGAGTGTTTAAAGGTTTAGGTTCCTACCGTGATTGCAGCTTCGGGCTAGGGAAAATATGTACCATAGTTCAAATTCATTTATGCTGAATCGCGGTAGGAAGTAGGCTCTTATTAACTAGACGCGGTGGGGGGACTTTGTTTGTTCAGTTGGACCGGCAATCAGCTGATCGGTCAGTGACGTATCGGGTGATGCGTTCCTCCCGGCTCGCTGGAGGATTCAGTTCGAGTCTTGAAGCCACGACGACAAGGTCCTGTTGAGAATCGCAGCTCTTCCTCTAACCCTATAGTGTGGGATTTAGAGTAATTCCATTTTTTTATATCGGGTGTAAATTAAATTCAAGTTTTTTAATTTTTCTTCAGTGCGTATTAAATCCCTATCAGCCTCCGTAATCTTCAAAGTAGTAAGTCCCGTACCAGCGTTTTAGTTAATATCTTTGATTTTTTATACTGTTGTAATTAAAAATTTCTAAAGTTTCCCATCTTTCAGAGTCTGAGAATTAATTACTTTTTTTGAAGTATTGTGAATTAAATTTTGGTCATAAAGTTAATATCAAGTTTTGTGTTATATTGATTTTTGAGTATTTTGAGAAGAGAACTTTTATTTTATTTTGTTAATTTAAACCATTTTTTGAGAAGTATAAATTTTTAGTTTCATTTTAATTTTAATTCATTTTTAATCAGACTCTTAATTAGATTTGTTCGATTGTGTGAAGTTTTGAAGAAAATCGAATCAAAAGTTTGTAAACTTTGTTAATTTTTTTGGTAAACTTGAATTTCGGAATAAACCAAGTATTTCCGAAAAGTTGTTTAATTTATAAAGTATTAGCCTCCATATAAATTTAAAATATGTGCTATAAAAACGGTACAGTTTCATCGAATAGACACTGCGAAAATGACATTTTAATAATGTGACGTAGAGGAGGCACTATTTCTTCCTAGTAGTTTTAACCTTGAAGAAGAAAGAGGGAAACTGCTTCCATTGTGGTCATATATGGAATTAATAAGACAAGTATTTTAGAAGTTGATTATTTGTGAGTCTACCCAGCATTAAAAAGAACAGGCCATATTTGTAGACCAATAGTTGAAGTGTTCAGATATTTGAAAATTACCCTGAGTCAGAACTTCATTAACTAGAGAATTACGAAAGTGTTTCATTCTTCATTGATGCTACATTTGCATCTTTCATAATTTCTAACCTTAAAAATAGCCCTTTGATTGTTTGAGACGTAATAATTATAGTCCGAAGTTGACTGTTTTTTTTTTTTGACACCAAAGTCCTTTTCTAGCATCAGGTTCGGCTTGATCATCATGGCCAGTACATTCTAAGTACTAACAGTGCTTAGTCTTCCAAATCGCTCATAGCTGCTTTTAATTTTGATTTTAGTTTGGATAGAATGTTTTCTGTGAAATTGCAAATTTGAGTGAGGGTTTCATTAACGTAGTCAAAGAACTCTTCCACAAAAGGATGTCATAAACATTTTTCTACGTCTCTTAACTAAAACGGTTTAGTTATCCAGGTTTATCTGAGAGACATTTCTATTGGTTTAAGTGAACGTAGATTTTGTTTGTAATACTAACCTTATAGAGCTTAACTAAGTGATTTGATAGTCCTGTGATGGTTAAATCAGCTTAATTAAATTTTTTCTAATGTTGCAGCAAAGTCAATTGGTGTTTTTGAATTAATATATTCCACTGGTTGGGATCTTTAGCTTAGTAAAGTTAATGTATTACTTGTGTATCAGACCATTTAGAGATGATTGTGAGCTAAGCAGTTTTAACTCTTCTTAGTGTTGAAGGAAATAAATACTACTACAAATAGTGTGCATGGAGTTGACCAACAAGGTGCTGCGTCTCCTGACTTAAGCATGTCACAACACTCTGGTATGATTTTTGTAATTTTACCTAGATTGTAATTATATGTTACATTAGTTATTTATCTAAGAAATACATCAGATTGCAGATCTTGAAATGTAGTGTTACCGATTTCTTGTACTCAAAAACTTCATTTGTGAAAGAATTAAATTTTAGTATTTTCTAATCACTCAGTCAAAAAGGGTATGTATTGAAAATTTGTTAAACTCTTAATAGTGGCTGAATGGAAATTAACAATAAAGGTAAACAACATTATTTTAATAAGAAAATTTTAATATCAAACCATACATTACATATAATGGTAGTTTTACGTATAAAATAATATCCGAGTGTCAGGGCCGACGTCCAGGAGTCTGGCGAGCAGGTCGAACGCAGAGCGAGGGAAGTAGCTGGAGGACAGGTCGAGCCTACACTTGTCCTCACACAGGCAGCCGTGCTCGAGGGTGTTGGAGTGGTGGCAGTCCTGACACAACGGTTGGTCAGCCTTGGGTAGTTTGCCGCTAGTCTTGCGTTGTCTCAGGCTCTCGCACAAGATTCGCAAGTTCAGTGGCTTCCGCTTCTCACTGCAGACCACATTTCGACCTGAAACATCCATAACTCGTTAGTATAAGCTCACAAATTATTGACTCATTATTGAAATTTGTTTGTAGCATTTGTAGAGAGCAGTGGTGTAATTAGGACTTGGCTTTTTGGGCGAGAAATGTATCCGACAGAAGAATACACCAATGGACGGAGAAGGTTATGGATTGAAAGTGAGTAAAAGTAAATTTAATAGGCCTAATTCAAAACAAAATATTTAACTGCTGTATTTCAAACAAGTTGGATTGTTATTTTAAGAATATTTATATACAGGGTATTCAGTAAATGTGTTCCAATACACTGGGATTATGTTCTACACATAAAAATGAGCAAAAATGTCCATATGAAGGTATGTCCTAAAACCTTTAAATAGGTTTTACCTTTTAAATACATCTTTTGAACCAGTTAAGATAAAGTTATGAAACTTGAGATTTGTATTAAACTTTGCTACATCTTTTTGAAAATAACATATTAACAAAATCCATCTCCCGGTTTCAAAATTGCGGACGTTAGTCGGTTGTGAGTTATTTTGATGGAATAATATAAACGTCCACCATTTTGAAACAGGTAAAAGGATTTTATCAATATTTTATTATCAAATAGGTCTACCAAATGTTAATACAATTCTCAAGTTTTGTAACTTTATCTTAACTGATTCAAAAACTTTTTTAAAATTAAAAACACATACAGACGGATAGTGAGAAAACTAAAGGTTTTAGGACATACCTTTATACGAACATTTTTGCTTATTTTTATGTGTAGAACAAAATCCCAAAGTATTGGAAAATTTTTACTGAACACCGGCTCTTGAAGAGGGTTCTTCCCCAATCATCTCCCTCCCATAGTTACACCACTGGTAAAGAGTAAGAATGAATATGTTTATAAAAATATTACAATGCAATCTGCCAAAATCTAATTATCACCATCAGTTAACACATTCATACAATAACATCTAACATTTCATAAAAGATGGTAGAAGCATAAAGGTAGTCTTAGATTATTAAAATAGTACATTCAAAAAATTTACAAAATACCATGAAAAACAGTAGTTTGATAAAAACAAGACAATGTTGGCTTGACATTCCTGTATACTTCAGCTATGTCTGAGATTTATAAAACCCTCTTTTGTTGGACTAACGAAATTTGCAATTTTTGCTACTTGAACTCGACAGTGACAAATGTTGTAGTGGGGAAGATGGGCAAATGACTTCTGCACCCACCGCAGTCCAGTAAAGTGTCTGGCCATCATGGCGTGAAATTGGAGGTTGAAATATATATATTTTATGAATATGATGTCATTTGATGTACACCTATGTACTTTTATGAAAGAAGTTGTTTTCAATTTAATTGAATTTCTGAATGTTGGCAGTTTCAAATACTACATCCGTACAGGTTAAAACAACAAAAGACGCTCACTACTTACCAATCTTTTTCGCTAGAGTGGTTATGGCTGTTTTCCCGAAGACAGTGATGATCTCACACAAGGCAGAGATGTCGTCAGGTGAACCGAAGAAGAACGGATAACAGCCGCTCAGGATACACAGCATGATCACACCTGCAGACCACATGTCCACCGCTGCAACATCCACTTGTGTAAGTCACATGGGGAAAACATTAATTACTTGCACGATTAACTAATTACTTGTGTCTGAGAAAGTACGACTATTTCTAGAGAATTTGTTTTTAATCAGCTGCGAAAAAGGATAAATGAATGATAAAAGCACTCAAAAGATCACACTGTGCTAGAATTTGAAAAAAAACCAACAAAATTACGATATTGAGAGTATTTTGGCCACATTTTAAGCAAAAGATTTTAAACAGAAACTGATCTGACTAAACTTTGCTCTACACAGTGGGGCTGAAATTTTTCCCAGATTGTAACTATTTTGATCATATTTAGACAAATTGTAAATCGAAAAACTTGCATGACAGCTATGGCATCAACCACAACAACAAAAGGACTAAAAAATTAATAAAACCCTTAAAAAATATAGCACAATTACAATGTAACACACTTGTGCTTGGAACCTGCTATACTTCAACTGAAGCTCCATTTACAAAACATATTCAAAAACTATCCATATTGTGCTGCAGTTTACAGCAATGAGTGTTATATAGTGTACCATTGGTGGCGATACGCTTTACTACCTTGTACCACAAATGGTACAAAACACATTTTCAAACAATAAGTATGTGCCACAAGGACTTTTACTATACTACTTTTATATAATTCAATTTGATTAAATAATTGCCTCTCAGTTAATGATGGTTTTAAATAATAATTTAAATTATAAAATTAACCGATATTAATTTACATGATACTTTTTGTACATATTTGTGAATAAACCATTTTAAAAACGCATTTCTGTAATATCTTAAGTATAAAAAATTATGCCTATAACTCCAGAGAGTTTATATATTGATAAGTTTATTTTTTTTTTCATTAATGTTAAAAGTACAGATTCCACCGTACCGATAAGTCGGCTGTAAAATACTCAAGTACATTGTGTTCTGACCTGTGGTTTGCAGTGGGTACTTGAGCAGGACTTTTGGAGGACGGAAGCCTGGAGTGCCTGCTCTCGGAGCGAACTGCGCCTTGCGAGTCAGACAGATGTTGCAGATCTGCGCCTTGCCCGTACAGTTGGAGGAATTTAGCTGTGCTCGTACAGCCCTAATACTACCCTTTCAAAAAACGAACGTTATCTGTGTGGCGGGTTGCGTTTACGTGCTAGCCGCTGAGATGAAGGCGCAAGAATCTCTTAACGACTTTAAACTCACGATTTCGATTTGCCGATTATTATTCACACATACGTTATTTTCAAAAACACGTTAAACAACAATATAACAACTGAAAAACAAGGATAAGTCCTATTATTGTTATTATTTGGTATTCTCTTATTATTCAATTTACAATCACTTCAATAATATTTAATGCTTAGAATATAATTTTCTAATAACAAATGTTACTTACAATGATTGTTTTTTCATTGGAGTTCTTCAATTCCACTCAAGTTGTCCTCCTCTTCTGGGTAACTGTCACTGCTGTCTGTATCAGAACCAACTGATATAATAAGGGATTCTATAATATTGTCAATCTGGGGTTTTGCGGCTGCATAGTCCCTTTCGATTTTCTCTACGTGCTTGCACTTTACTGACCACTCTTCTGCGCCCATACTTGATATCTTGTCTTCGCATAGAGCTTTAGCTTGATACATAGTGAAAGATGTATATCTCATAACCACATGATGTTGACTTCACCCAAATTAACTCAATGGGATTGAGGTCTGGGTGGTAGGGCGGAAGTCGTAAGATGTCATGACCCTGTAGTTGAATAGTTTCGTCCAAGGCGTACCGGACATGCCTTGGTTTATATAGCTGCACAAGTTTGTAGATTTCAGGATAAAAGGATATCGTCGCAGAATGGTATTCCGTTTTTTGAAAGCCACACCTTCATATCTTGCTTCCTACTTTTTGAAGTAGGAGCTTTATCAATTTGTATGTTATGGTAGGGCGCGTTATCGAATACTAGTAGGTACTGAATTTGGTTCTAAATTCGGTAACACTTTTTCCTTTATCCACTTCATAAAAATGTCCCCATTCACATTGTCGTGGTAGTCTCCACTATGGTTGCTTGCTTTCCAACATGTAAAAGCATTGGGCAAGAACCCTTTCTCTCCATCCGCATGGATAATTATTAGTCTCTCGCCTTGGAAATCGGCACGTGTAACCCTTCATTTGAGCCGTTTGACCAAGTTTGGTTAGATACGTGAGACAATAGTATATAATATTCGTCTAAATAAATTATGGGGCGTCCTTGCTCCCTGTAATTTTTCAACGCTATCAAGTATGTTATCCTCTTCTCTCGGATTTCTGGCTTTTCAATTAATAATTTCCTATTGTTTGCCGTCCTTCTCCAAGTAAATTCCAGGTCCTTTAATACCCACCTAAAACTTTTCTCACAACCCTGGAAATATATTTTGTCCCCTAGCGCCTCCCTCAAAAGTTTTGCAGTCGGTATTCGATGTTTTTCAACATGGAAATTGTCAACTATTCTACGTCGTTGACGATTTTTGTTTGGTGTAGTAAAACTTGCCTCACCTATGTTACTAACCTTCAACTTGTTAAGTTAACTGTTTATTTTAGTCACAACTCGCTCTGACACTCCAGTTGCTGCAGCAGTTCTTTGGCGAGCCTTTGACAACGGAATTTTAACAGTTTGATGGTCTGCCTCTTCCTTCATAAATGTATAAACGTTACTCACAATTTCGCGAGCCTGACTATGAATAGGCTTTTGACTTTTGACTCTAACTCAACAGACATTATCGGTAAAAGCGAAGCACAAGCTACACTCAGCACTGTCACAAAACAGACTGATTGTGGCGAGTGCGATGAGTTATTTGGGCCAATACGATTCCTGAAAGGAGGGTTTTAACCATGAGTCAAAGGAAATGTTTTCGGGACACAGCGCATAATGCTACCCCCGCCACCCCTCCCGCCCATCACCACACACTCCAGGTCACGCGCACAGCTAAAGTCCTCGAACTGTACACTGGCACCTGTCCTGACGCGAGGAAAGCACCGACACCTTCGGCCGCGGAAACGTCGTGCTGAGCTGTACCTGCCACATCCACAACTTTAGCAACAGAGAAGAGGAACAACATTCTTATGTAGGTTACTGAATATGATTACATCTTTAGATACTTGAGATGGTCTTGTATATTTTGCTTTTGAGTTATTATTAAATTATGCAGCGCATTAAAGATCTAATGATAAATAATATTTTGAACATTATAAAATGTGCACAACTTACAGTTAATTCAATATATAAGTATAAATTCAATCAAGTTTTTCCTATCAGTCATTTAATTCATTCCCCTTTTCTATGAATGTTCTTCTTTAATTTCTCTCTCCAAATTGAATTTTTTTTGTCAAAAAGACAGCAGTAATAACTGTCACATTCAAAACGATAACCCAGACACTAATGAAGTTCACGAATGCCGTACTTCCTTCTTCTTGGTGTTAGTTACATGTTTCTTTCATAATATACACATAAAAAACCCAGGTAGTCCAAAAATTTGAAGCTAAAAGTAACCAATATAAATGCCTCAAATGACTTAAACAACATGACATATCATTAAAAACAAACAAAACGTTAAGCCATTCCATCTCTGTAACCCGTCCAAATACTACTCAGAATTTTTCTCTCCAAAATAATTGTTCACGAAGGTCATTGCCTGCTCAGTTTACAAAAATCTTTGTCTCCGAGTGCAATCTTTTCATGAGAGAACAAAAAGAAGTCGCTTGGGGCTAGATCTGGTGAGTAAGGTGGGGATGGTCAAACAGTTCAAACCGTAATTCGCCAATTTTCGCCATGGTAACTGCTTAGGTGTGAGACAGGATTGTGTGTATTGAAGACCATTGTCTTGGTGAAACAGGATTTTTTTTCCCACTAATGTGGCAATTTCTGCCTTCAGCTTGTCAAGTAATGATGCATAAGTATGCTCCTGTAACGGTGTTTCCTTTTTGAAGATAATCGATTAAAATAACTTTCAAGTCAAAAAAACCGTTTTTCTTTTTTAGAGTCGATTTCCTTTTTGCAGTTGACTGTATTTTTGTTTTGGGCGTATAATGGTGTATAAAAGTTTCATGTACAGCAATTAATCGACACCAAAACTGGGATTTAATTTGAATTGCATCAAAAGAGCGTTGGAAATGTTCATTCGTTACGTTTTTTATCTAACACTAGCAAACGCAGCATTCAACGCTTTCTCATGCCTAAGTGTTGATTTAATATGTGACTAACACATTCTTTTGACATGTATATAACCTCTGCCATCTCTCTCAATTTAATTTGACGGTTGTCTAGCACAATTTGGTGAACTTTGGTGATGTTTTCGTCAGTAGTTGCAGTGTTTGGATGTCTTGAACGTTTATTGTCTTCAAGTTCTTACAGCCACATTTAAATTCAGCAGCCCAAACTTTTATTGTAATAAATGATAGTTTAGAATCCCCATACACAGAATCCAACTCATCTTTGAATTGCAAAGGCGTATTGCCTTTCAAAAAGAAAATTTGATGACAACTCGATACTCAATTTATTCACTTCCACAAAAAAACTCAAATGAACTCACTCAAACAAGTTTTACATAAAAATTGTGTGTCCAAAATAGCTGATACTTTGTTGAGTAACTGTCAATAGATGAACAACGAAATTGAGTAGCTTTTATTTACGAGTGCTTCCATCTTCATGTTAAGGTCGGAAACACTTTTAAATTGTTTGAATTTCGCACAAGTATAGAAGATGTTACTAACAAATAACTATTTACTATTATTAACAAATAGTAAAGCAAGTTGCCAGGATTGCAATGATATGCCATCCTTTAATACATTTATGGGCATATTTTAACCAGTAAACATATTAAGATATACACTGCATAAAAGCATTTTTTATTTTTATTTTTTATTAATTTCTTTTTAACACGTAATTTTACAGAATCATGTACCCAAAAAGTCAACAAGACTTTTTGGTGAGGTCCATAATGAAACTTACAAAAAGCAAGATACAAAATTCCATTAAGTTTGAATTGTTTGCTTCGCTTAGTTTAGTTTATACTTTTAAAAAAGGTTTTATATTGCTCTTCGTGTGGTTGTGGTGTTTCTATTAATCCAGATTTGTAAACATTGGCATTGTATATTTAACATTATGGGGCTAATACATACATTATCCAGAGTATAAATAGATAGTAAATAATATAATTGGATAACAATAAATAAAATATCGCCCATCAACAAACAGCATTCTATAAATAGTTTAATATAAGCAATATATCTCTGAACATATAACAACATCATAATCAAATAAATATGAAAGTTATGAGTATATAAAAAAGTTACCTGAGAGTTCTGGACACGCACAAAACTGGTTTGAGCATTGGTGGACTTTACTTTCTGCGGCATCAAGTTCTGGAAGGATTGCTTCTTGCCGTACACTTTCTCGGCAGTGTTATTTATCACATTTGAGGAGTTGGTTGTCAGAGGTCTCTTGATGGTATTTGTGGAGAGAACGTTGGAGTGCTGAGGTTGCTTGGCAAATCCACTCAGATCCTGTTTATTCCCGCCCACCTGATCCAGAGCGCACCGCTTTACCCTGGGGTTCTCTGCATTTTCCAGGTCCTGTACAAACAAATACAATCGATTAACATATCATACCTTCTTCAGCAATCTTATTCTAAACTCTCTTGTTCTCTACCAAATGCTCCAGCTACTATACTGCTATGATTCAAAATCTAGACTCATACAAATGAGACAAAAAGGAGCAAAATATTCAATTCCTTCTGACAGCCAGGCTGCACTGTAGGCACTTGATACCTGTTCGTTTGATTCGAAAGCAGTCTGGGAATGCAAGAATTCTCTGGTAGAACTGGCTAAGAAAAATAGAGTTACACTCGGTTGGGTGCTGGGCCACGTCATTCATGGAAATGAAAAAGCAGATACACTCGTCAAAAAGGGAGCGGAGTCGGGTTGCAGGATAGCTTTCTCCTACAGCCAAACTCTTGTAAAAGATTGGGAAAAGAGGACAAGATACTTTAATTGGAGTAGGGCCCAGAAATATGACAATAAAAAATGTTTATCTTTCCTTATGCTAGAGGGTGGGCATCTCTCCTAGATCAGAGTAAGGAGGATAATAAGATAATAGGAGAATATAAGAATAATAATAGGGATGCTGACAGGACATGGCCTCCTTAGAAAACACCTCATGAAGGTGGGCCTTAACGAGACTCATGAACGCAGACTCTGCGGAGAAATGGAGGAATCAACGGGGCATATTTGGCTAAACTGCCATATTTAAAATTCGGAAAAGATTCCTGGGAGCATATCTCCTCAGCTCCAAGGACATCAGAGAACAGGAGCCCTCAAATCTGATCGGCTTCTTTTCTCAGATTCTGAGGATAGAAATATAAGTTACGGAGGCGCAAAGGTCCTTTTAGGACTAAGTTCGGAGACAATTGTCTCTTTCTCTCAGGAAAAAAAAATATTCAAAGTGATAAAAGAAACAAATAGTGTTAACTATGAAGACAGAGAGCAAATTATTTAATAGTTAACTACATGACGAATTCAAGGTATTTATATGAGAACAAATATGCTCAGAGTGAGTTTGAAATAAACACTAATTTACTGCGATAAAAAGTAACTTAAATTAACAGATCTTGTTGTATCATAATATTTAAATAAGCCAGAGGCAAATAAACATAAACTTTATTTACACATAACGTAGCTATACGAAAAGGAAAGCATTGCATTGGGAGGTGGAAAGGATTGCTTCAATTTTAATGTTGAGTTAAGCTCCAGTTCACCATACTAATAGTGCATCGCCTAGAATCTGATGCTGTCACAAAAATTTACTCCTGGAATCTGGAGTAATATCAGTCTGACGCGATCCTCCCAAAAAAGAGACAATGAGAACATCTCTTCACCCAGATTACACCTTATTTTGTAATCTAGGTGTCTCTGATGTCAAAACAATGCAAAGAGTTCGATTTGAACTTCTTCATCCTTTGTCGTTTATATCTCTTCTGACTAACTGACTCCAGATTCCAGGAGTCAAGTCTGTGACAGCTACACTAAGTAGAAGGAGAACTGGAGCTAAACTCAACATTAAAAGGAATTTATTATTGTACAATCAACCAAAGAGCATACTTGATACCTTCACTAAAGTTGCAATATTTACATTATTTTTCACTCAATTTATTTACATGATATGTCGTTAGTTTTATAATTAAATTTAAAAAAAAAATTCATCTCTTGGAATACTAGTACAACGCTTGTCTCCACTTTGAATCAAAGTTTTTATATGGCTGCCATCTTAAAATGGTTAAAATCGATATTACATTTTAATTGTTTGATGTATTATTAATTCAGAATAAGGTTATGAAACATCCTGTAATTACTTATGAAATGTATTATAACATTATATTATACCTTTAAGGAGTTTTAATTCTATTTTTAAATACTGGATAATACAAACTAATTTTGAGGGAAGAGAAAATTTGAAATCTCTTCTTCACAGTAATATACTTGTAGAACAAAATTTTGTTCTTCAAGCATGTCGTTCATGCAAGATAGGGTCTCCAACACTAGATCAGCACCTCAATGGTTAAGGAGAAAAATATATATACACAAATAGAAAGAATATCCCCCCCCCCCACATAAATGTATAATTAATTGCTCTACATTTATTTACATGATGGGCCTTCTCTGTGATTGTATGATTAAACAGGGCCGGCAAAGACAAAAAAAGAAATAAAATAAAATAAAAAAAAATAAAAAAAAACTGAAAAAAAAACTTCCACAAAAACCCAAAAATAAAAACCTTCCATTTTCTCAATTTGCAAACCACCATTAAGACTCAAAGCTTTTTATCTGATAAAATATATACCACTTAACTGTCTGTAATTTTATGTAAACAGTTTAAAACTTTCCAGTAGCCCAACAATAGTTACGAAAGGATTGTCAAAAATGTGTTTGTACTGTTTAACAATAGTTTACAAAATATACTTACGTCATCTTCTCTTTTCCTTTTTATAATCGGATTACGCAGAGAGTTTTCATTCTCATTGACCTTTTGTGCCAAGCCAAAGTCAACCAATAGGAATCTGAAAAATTATAAAGAGTATTAAACCATCATTATATTATTGAAATATTGCTATACCATTGAACTCTTGTTTCAGATATATGCATTGAAATTCTACACACTGCAATCCCACTTACTGTATAATTTTCATGAGGAATATTTTAGCCTACATCTTTTCTATCGAAGTTCACAAATATTTCACCATAGCAAAAAAAAAAAAAACTCCTAGTTCAATATTTTTGTACTGATATATTTCAATATATTTTGTAAGCTTATGGTTTATTTTTGGGATGTATAAATTGTAATCATACTCAACCATAACAGTAGCCTACTTTTTTTGTCTCAGATAATTTTGATGTGCTGTTCTCCCAAGAAAACTTAAATTATTGTTACTTTCCATAAGCACATTCCCTGCATTAATGAAACATTCCTTACATCCAACCTACAAGCCAACTGGATATACCCTGATTTAAGATTTATCAGACAAAGTATTATGATATTTATTACGTTCAAATTCGTATAATTTAATTTAAGCACATTTTACTGAAACTGGTTTTTTTAGCTATTCCTCCAAGATAACATAAAAAATAGAGGTCCTAATATAGATCCTTGTGGCACCCCTATTCAAAAACGTTTATACCGTGTCCCGTAACTCTCTGGCCAAAGATATATGGCCCACATTGAGGTTCTCAGTGAATAGCCAACAATGTGAAACTGAATAAACGGCAGTTATCAATGTGGGCCATGACTTGTCACAGTAAAACAGCTCTAAATCAGTTATTTATTATTCGATTTAAATAATTTTGGTGTCATTATATTTGTGATAAAATCATCTAATAACTGATATTCTTGTAATTCTTGAGAAATATTTCTGGTTTTAAGATATTCAAAGTTTAAAACTTTTAATGGCCGCCGTTTTTAAAACACCAAAAATAATTTCATGATAGTTTTCAGTAACTGATCTTGTTATTGTAGACATTTAAGCCAAATTTTATTTATTATTCTTGAAGATATTCATATGTTATATAAAACATATAGACAGACAGATGGGGAACTATGCATCGGAGACCTATGTCCATATGGTGAAATATGTTTGTCTTGACCTGAGCAATAACATGGTCCAGCGAGTTACAAGGACACCCTGTATAGTCAATGATTTTTGAAACATCTATTACAGAGCTAAGATTAAATGCTATGATTTTTTATAGTAATAAGTATTACTCAGAGTTAAACTTTACTTACTGCTTGGTATGCCGATTGTATAGAAAGTTGCTTGGTTTAATATCTCTGTGAATGATGTTAAATGAATGCACTCTTCTCAAGGCTAAGAGCAGGTTTCTCATGTAGAGTTTTGTCTCTTTCACTGTCATTTCTAGCACATAGTCCTGAAAACAAAGGGTCTTTTATAAGATTTAACTTACCACACAAAGGAAATTTCACTACGGAGGGTAAAATATAAATCTGAAAACAATCGTTATCAGACCGTTATCGGGACCGCCACTCTCGAGCACCAATCCGATACTGATCGAAAAAATCCCGTTTTCCCCCTCTTTTTTCCCGCAATTCCCTCACATTTCCCCTCATTTTCCCGCATATTTCTCGGAAATATTACCCCCACCACCGGTTCCGACCAATAGGAGGCGATGGGCGGGGCTAAACGGGAGAAATTTGCTATATATTGAGTGTGGCGTTCGCGCGCGATCCTATACCAGCTTCCTGTCCAGTAGAATGAGCATCATAAGAAGCTCCTGGGAAGGGGCCGACGCGGAGCTGGTGTGGTTTGGAGAAATAATAACAATCCAATTACCCCCTCCACTTACCCAACCTAAAAATAGAATGTCTTCGCACGAAGTGAGGTTTGATCGAACGTCGATATCTAAACCAGAGATTTAGTTACCCGGTTTTGGTTTAACACTCACTATAAATCCGTTCACCGACGGCCAATGAACATTTTTGGTATAAACCGAGTTGAATGTCAATCGGAAATGCACTCAACGGCTTGTTGGGTTGTAGTCTTCGTTCACGATGTTTTTCACACTACAACAGAGTGGATGATCGTCAGGTTACGAGGGATCGATTACCGGAACCTAGGAACTGACACACGAACGCTTCGTCTATTATTTCACTACCGTACGACTCTAGAACGGCGCTGAGTTGTGACCTACAACGATTCACCTCGGCGTCGTCGACGCAATCCATGTCAAAACCGAAACTGCGGCGGGCACTCAAGAGGTTCGTTACGCTTTCGGCCAGTCTGATTCCGGCCCATGGTGCGATCGGTCCGTTACCGTCGTCTTTGACGGCGCTGAGCGTGTCCAATACGCGGCGAGACGCCTCGTGCACGTATTCCAGTTCGTCGTTTTCGCTGAACGCCAGATGTCTCGGGTTAGCGCTGTAAGGAGGACCCCCTTCGGGCCCCGAAACATAGGGTACTCCCATTGGATAGAGAACACCTTCGACGAGATGGTCGCTTCGAGGCGATGTGTCGAAATACAGTGAACACGATCGCCTGCATAGGCGTGACTCGAAACCTATCTCTTCCGCGTTCCCATCACTCGTTTCCGAGCTCCGCGCGTGATTCATCAAATAGTCCAACCAGGACATGATAAACACACTGCTGTAAGTCATATAACAGTTTTCGCAAGGGAACGAATCGTATGGTGGCGCTGATCCGGTTGGAACAGACACGTTCAGTATGTAGTTTCGTCGTCGCAAAATCAATTCAAGACTCAGTTCCAGCGCGTGGGCTTCCTTGTGGAGCCTCTGTTTTTCGCAAATTCTCACTAGGATGCGCATAGCATTCAATAATTCATCTATTTCACCGATGACCCGTAACACATTCTTATCACACCGAACCACCGTTTCGTTTTCAATTGCGTTTGAATCGTGTGACATGTTTTCGCACTATATCGGCAGCTAGTAACAGTTCGGGACTTAGTCTAGACGTTACGTTTTGTTGTCTTCACGCACACGCCACAGCATTTCTTCCTCTGGGATTCGCCCTCGTGTAATTTTATTCATATATCCCTTACCTAGGTAAAGGTTTAATGAAACCCTGTTATTTTGGCAAAGTGTGTTTATTCAAGCGAACACTACACATAGTTACACATACATACAGACCGTCCTAAACCACTAGCTAAAAGTAATCAATTACGTAACACGTGTGTGTCGTTTTGAAGAGTCCTGAAAGTCAACGTCTTTACGAGATCTTCGACTGCCTCCATTCGTTTCACGTATTCTTCCAGCGTCCGCACGTCGTTTAATAACTGTTCGGTGCAGAAATCCCCCAATTTAGCCATCGTTTCATAATAGGCGTTATACGAGTTGACTGCCCGCCGTTCGATTTCCTTGGACATGGTGGATCTCAAAGAGACGATTTCTTCTAGTAAGCGATTGGCGCATACCTTCTCGTTACCCTGGCTCGAAAGATTTTCAATACGTTCACGTGGTTGAAAGTAAGCGCGCCTTTGTTTCGTTTTAACTTGCAGGCTCGGCGCGCACAGTCCCTCTTGTTTTCTAGTATCTCGTTGCCCCTCCTCCACGACGGGTGTGATCTTCGGTGGTGAGGCGCTCGGTTGTCCGTCGGAAAGATGTCCACCGTTGTGTATGTTTTGAGAATTTGTAGCGACCAAAGAAGATGTCTGTTTAGTCTGTAGGCCCAGCAGCGTCAGCAGTATGGGTTGGCAAGTTTTCGGTGTCCCCTCGTTGACAGCTTCTGTGTCGACTGTCAGCCGTGGCCGCGAGCTAATCGCGTTCCGTTCCTCTTGTTTTCCACAATCGATACACGGCCGTGCAGGTGCCGAGGCCGAGTCGCTCTCGACGGTCTCCGGGACGGCACTCGAGATTGTCGGAGGGAAAGGGCCCGACTCCCCGCCAGAAAGATGTCCTCCGCTGTGCATTTTTGGTAAATCGGTAGAGACCGACGGCGATCCCCCTGGGTGTTGTTGGGACGTTTGCGTTTCGATACGACTGTGGGACAAGTCGACGGCAACATCTTTCATGTCCTTTTCCTCCCAAAGTTGTCCTCCGCTGTGCATTTTTGGTAAATCGGTAGAGACCGACGGCGATCCCCCCGGGTGTTGTTGGGACGTTTGCGTTTCGATACGACTGTGGGACAGGTCGACGGCAACGTCTTTCATGTCCTTTTCCTCCCTGACGACGACGCGTGAGATCTTCGGGGGGACGGGCCCCGACTCTCCACTGTTCGTTTTTGGAAAATCGCTACTGACCGACGGCGATTCCATATCGCAGCGGCTTGGAACCGGCGGCCGCGGATTAATGCTGGATGACAGATGTTTTTTCGTCGTTATATGGCGTTTCCAATACACTTTCGAAACACTGAGCTCGCATTTGACGCACATCACGCGTTTCGCGTTCCTCTTGTGTGGCGAAGTGGTTGTGTGAGTTGTTGGCAGAATACCATCACTCTTCACGGTCCCGGACGTTGGCGGGGACGCGGTGGTACGCCGGCCGTCTCCACTCGGTTCTTCGTCATCATCGGTGAGAGCACCGTCCTTGTAATCGTTATGCGTATCCATACTGGCCGCCGAAACCAAAGATCTGCTTACTATGAACGGATAAAATGTGAAAGAGAGGGGGTAAGGAGTGTCGAGAACACTCCGGTCCACTACCTACACGTCCTCGCAGCTACGTGAACAGCCGATAGAATCTCACACAGTTGTTCAATTTACCAGACGTGGATGTGTTGTCGCACGACGCCGATCGCCAGGATGCGCCTTTTTACGGTAACGATTGTTGACGTAGTCACGTGGATAGTTTGTGACGCGTTGTTGTTGTGGATAGTGTCCACGGTAATAGCGCTGAATATTTGCGACGGTTGTGAACCGGTGCGATGCAACGTCACTGCGGACACCGTACCGATGATGCCGGACGTACGCCAGAATCTGGTACTTGTTCGTCACAAGACACTGAAGATGCTACACGAGAATTTGACCGACTTCTCGTACTCGTTGGAGCGGCAAACGAAAAATGGACAGTTCCGTTTCATTAAATTGAACATTACAACTTCGATGAGCGGAATCGACGAAGCCTTGAAGAAATTCCAGGAAGAATCCCTGAGGATCGTACGGACCGAACCGCCCGCCCAACCACCGAGTTTTAAAATCTCAAACGCGCGTTCCAGCTTCGACAACCGTTGGGTACTTCACCTGTTTTACATGCCGCTGTTGGCCGTATCCGCTACGTCTGCGGTCGTCATGAGTGTCCTTACTTGCAAGTTCATAATCGAAACGATGTTTCGCGGTTGTTAGTTACAGCCACTACACTGTTTTGTAAATTCACGTCTCGAATAAACTTGTGTTTCTACTCGTTGTTTTTATTCTCACGAACCCCATCGGACCAACGACCCTGTCCTACTTTACTTTTGCGTCATCAGTCGCACTATCTCCTCGCGGACCGCCTCACCGGCACGTCGGTTCGTGTCGTCACGATGCATACTCTTGTTTATGTATGACATCGTAGTCGCCACGTCGGCGTGCCCGACCGATTTACTGGCGGTCACCGCCCCATACTTCTCGTTCACGGACCCTAAATACCGCCGCCGCTGCGAGTGCCAGAAAACGCCTTTCGGTCGGCGTTGTGAAAAGAGTTTCGTGAATATCCTCTCGAACGCGTAGTCGAGCTGACGTCCGTTGCTGAGGAAGAACGGTTGGTCCTCGACACGCACGAAGTCTCCGACAGACCGCACATTCCCCCGCCAGTCGATTTCACGCGCGTGACCGGTTGGGTAGAACAGCGGATTGCGTCTCAGTACGGTTACGTGGTACAGTAGTCGTGCCACCGAACTCGGCTCACGAGGATCAACACCGATTTCACGACGCGCGTCAACACCGCCATTGCTGGAGTAAACCAGAGACTCGGGCACGAATACGCGTGCGAAGGAGGCTTTGGTGAACTTTTCTAACGTACCTCCGCGAATCAAGCGGTCGATCTCCGCGACGGTCAGTCGCGCGATGGTGGATTTAACGCGCGCACCCGTCAGAAATCCGAGCAGAAACGCGACGCAGAACTCGAACACCGTGCGTTCCGTGTCCACCTGTCGACGCGGGGTGTTAAAAGCCGTGTCACGCGAGACGAGCGTGTCGATCGCGTCGCTCTGCCCGTCACTGTGAACGGTGTTTCGAAAACAGTTGCCTCGTACCGAATATTTTTCGTAGATCACACACAACGTGTTGAAAACGAACGAGAGTAGAGTCGCGTTTTGTTGTTCGCTGAACACAAGTTCCCTGGGCCTTCGCGCTTCGCAGACCGCGTTTTTCAAACGCTCGTTCTTCGTCTGCTCACCGACGGAATTCATCAGGTGGTAGAAGACTTTCGATCTCACGACGGTTCCACGGGGGTTTTCTTTGAAAAACGCCACACTCTCCGGGGTCAGTTTGATGTCCATTACCGTGGATCGCCCCTCCGGCTTTTCTATCACCACCTTCAGTCGATCGGATCCACCGTTCTCCGCTAAGTGGCGCCGTGCGTACGACAACAGACTGCGTAACACTCGTTTGGCGTACGACATTCTCACACGGTTCTCCACGACGGCGAAAAACAGGAATCCGTATATTGTCTCTTTGGAAAAATTACCTTCGCTGAACGGCGCGAATTTTCGAAAATAATCCAGGTGAGAGTTCACGACTCGTCTCGACATCGTCCAGGGTCGCGATCCGATATCGCCGCGGTGTACCGTCGATATCGGATCGCGACCGGTTGACGTGGACGCCGCCACCGTTTTAGATGCCGCCGCCACCGCCAGTTCCTGCACTATAGAAAGGCCCGAAGTAGCCGCGGGTAGTTGTAGTGCGAAGAGCCTTCTCGCTTCCGCCACTTCAGCCTTGGAAACAGCGGTGTTACCACAAGGTCCATCCGTGCTACACCCGACGATCATCGTTTCAGACCTTTACACTCTATTCTACTATGCAGACACAGTCCGCTCTTAAAATCGGTCAACTGGTAGGCTGCTACGACCTGTGCACGCGAAGATATTTCGACAGGACCGTCGGAAACACCGCGGACGTGGCGGACAACGTTGAAACACACCAATACGGGTATCTGCAGAAATACAGAACGGTTTACAGGGACGTGAACGTAACGCGCGTCTTCCTCTTCTGTGACAACCGCTTCAGGCTCAGTGATGAGGACGCGTTGATGCACTTGCAGAAGGACAAAATCGTCTTCATACCGCTCATCGACCCGGGCGTGAACAAGCGTGGTTTGGTACCGCCGGGAGTGGCTAACAAGATCTACGTTAGAGTGTACAGTCAACTGTTGTACCTCTTTTGGTACCACCTGAGCGCGTTCGTGGATTCTAACGACACGACGAAAGCGGTCGTCGTATCCTTCCAGAAGGTCGAAGAGTTGAGTCACATCGAGTCCGCTTTGGCGACTACTTGCCATCAACTGGTGGATGCGAACCGAAAACCTATATTCCTACCCATAAAACAGATCCTTCTGAAGGATCTGGAAAAGTACGGTGTTGCGTCGAGGGATAGTCGTTAAACTGTGTAAAATAATAACAATTGCCACTACCTGTTTGAAAGTTTTATTGTATAAATTGAAATAAACGGTTATGTGATCTGAAAACAATTCTTTCAGCCATACAGTACTTTTTCGACGACACCGTCCCAACGGTTGTAGTAGCCGTCGATTGTTTTACGATCTCCGTTTGAGTGCGACCCGTATTCGCGTTGCACGGCGGACAGCCTTAACGCGGCTTCGTTCTCCTGTATACCGTCCAGTATGGTTCGGGCCGTGAGGTCGGACATTATCCACTCCCGTTGCATGTAATTTATCAGGTGGCCGAGATCGTACACGGTGTTGTTCACCCGCATGATCAAGTCGTCGTCGTGGTTGACCACGATGTTCTGGAACGCCGAGTCCATCTTCTTCGAATCGTGGCCCTGTTTACGGATCAGCGTTTTTGCTTCTATAAATGTTTTTGCGTACTCCAGAGTCTCGACGGACCGCGACTCCTTCGTCGCCGTCATAGCGAACATGCGTTCCACCGCCTCTTTCGTACCCTTACTGCCGGACTCTGCGATGTGCAACGCCATTGGACGCGGGTCGGGACCAATCGGATAGATACGACCCGCGTTGTAACCGGTGAACGACAGTGACCTCACGTTCATCATGAAGCCGTAGGCTACGAACGGACCGTACTGTTGTGCCAAAGACAACAGTGTCTCGTTCAGTTGTAGTGAAACTTTTGAATTCTGGTGTACACGATACCGACAGTGGGTGAAAGTTCGACCCAAGTACTCCTCCACCGCGTCGCTCTCTCCCCTCGCCGTAGACCTTTCTCGCAAGTGATGAAGGAATCCCGCGATTCGAAATCCGTTGGTCTGGCTGAACGTCAATCGCGTTCTGTAGAAATAACAGTACATGGCGATCTTAGCCGACAGTCGCATCAGTGTTTCCACGAAACAGCGACCACTGTGCACTAACATTATCGATACATTGTCACCGTCGAAATCCAACGCTTTGTTAGTGATTATTTCAGACGGTAGGGTTATGTACGGATACTGGTTACGAACGACACGCGTGAACGTGGTGATGGCGTCCGAGGAGAACACCGGGTCTCGTTTCACGACGGCCGCCACTTTGTTCATGTCCGCCGACTCGAAGAGGCCCTCCATCACGTGATTGGGAATCCCTATCTCGTCGGGTCGTAACGTGGGATCCGGTAGAACCTTTCCGTAAAGGCAGTTCAACATCTTGCCGGGAATCACGAGTTGTTTGAGAAAGCTCTTCCCGCCCTGGGTCTGGTCTTTGATGCTTTTATTCACCAGTTCGGTTTCCATCAGCGATTTCCACAGCTTTTGGAGTGCGTCGTTGTTAACATGGGACGGTTTCTGACGCGATCTATCCGCCGTATCTCCGCGCCGCGATCGCCGGTCGTGGTGGTGTATGAACATGCGTTTTTCTTGCAACTCTTGTGGTGATAGCCCGTCTAGACGGCATAGACGTCTCAACATGGTGTCGTATTGGTGGGTGCACTGTGTGATCGGCGGCGTTATGATATAGTTGCGCATGTTGTAACGGTAGTTCGTGCGTATCGCCAACTGTTTCAGACGAAAATATTTGGCGTTGAACAGCGAACGCAGTCTCTCCCTCTTCCGTTGCCAGTACCTCATCGCCGGTGACCGGTTGGTAGGAACATTCTCTCTTTTAGATTTTCTGTTGATGCGGTCGAAACACAACCTGAGACGTAAAACTTCTTCCGGTGTGAGCGCGTACTTTTCGATATCCCTTTCGTCACTCCACGAGTCGTCGACCGTGTAGCGGTCACCACATCCTTTGAATCCGTTTCGTGGTGACCGTATACCGGTATTTACGTCGTACACGAACGGTTTGTCCGTGTAGTTGAGATCGATATCCCGGGTGTTGCCCCTCGCCATTCCAGCATTACTTCGTGACTCCGTGGTACGCGAGACCCTTTACCCGTAGTTTCTCATCTCGTACTGAGTGTTTATTTCTCACGGTGTGGTATCCGCCGACTGATAAAAGTTCACACTCACCCACTCAACACACACACACAGAGAGAGAGGGAGGGGGTGAGAGAGAGAGTAAACGTTGACGGTCGTGTAGTAAACTCGAGATTAACAACCATCGTGTCTGTTGGATGTAACGCGGCAAAAATCACGTTACGTTACACTAAGTCTTGACCAACAATTTACCTTTTGATGGCATCCGTACTTTCCAATACGCTGTTCGGCTCGGACAGAAACCGCCACCGAGTCGAGAATGGTGGGACTGTTGCTAGTCACGGCATTGCGGGCGACGGTCGGTTTCGAAGTGGGTTCGCTCGTCGCGAGAACGACGGATCGGGACAGCGCATACACCCAGGACCTATTAAGACGTCCCCGACGCTAGGCGTGGTTGGAGATTTGGGGCCGGCCATCCCGGTTCCGTCGTCCTTCAGCAACGTTTTCGGCGGTTACAACCGGCGAACGGCGGCCGACCGGGAACTCATACGTTGGAACGTGGTTAAAGAACAGGATGCCCAACGCGGGTTCCGCGTGTTCGACGGTGTACTCGTGAGCGTCAAAGACGTATCTTCGGAAGACCTCTTTCTGGAACGGATGCAAATCGCGTATTCGGCGTATGACGCGTACGTGGCTGGTCTCGTGAACGGCTCACCACTGGACATCGCGAAGGCGTTGGTACGAGCCGTGTCCGCGTGTCTTACGCGATATTTTTCGACACAATCCATGTTACGCACGAACCGACCTTTCATCGCCAAAGTTTTGAATCTGGAGAGTCCCGACCTTTTTTGCATGCACTCTGACTTTTTGCAGGCATTTCTTTTTACAAACGCTTCGCCCGAAGACGAGGCGGTCATATCACTCGCCGAAAAAGTCTACGCGGAAAACAATTTCGACGTTTGTGGTGATTATGCCGATCCAAATACACCGGAAACTCACGTGAACCGCGCTCAGTACACTGATCAACAGCTCTTCGACCTTGTGGCTCGACTCGCCGAACGCCGGGTACTCGGTGGGACGAGACCCTCGTTCACGTCCCGACACGACTCGGGCGCCTCACCCACTTTCACCTCGCTACACGACAACACGCCGTTTCAACAACCACCGAAGGAAGGGGCCGGAGAGGGCGCGAACGCGATGTTAATTCTAGTGACCGATTTGGACGCTCTACACAACTACGTCGCTTACGTGTTGTACTTGACGCCAGCACAATTGAATCGTCGTTACAATGTTAATTTCGACTGTCTGCGACGTCCCACGTCCTCTGCCGGTCTCAGCTGTTGTCTCGCCAGGGAACCGAGAAAACGCAAACGGGACAACACCAAAGTGGCGATATCCACGGTAATTGAAAAAAAGCGTAGAGACAAAATCGATTCGATGGGTGAGCGGAGCACCGCGTGCGATGCTGCTTTGGAACGACGCGCCGTACAGACGATAGAACGCAACAACGACCTGCTCTGTCACGTCCTACTGATGCTGTTCGACAAATGTGTCACGACGCTCATCGACAGAGGTTTTGAGAACCTCAACGCCAGGCGTGGCTACGCCGTCAACAGTGCAAAAGAAATAGGCGCCGCGACTATTTACACGGGCATCATCGACACTGTTGGTGAGGTGTCCACCAACCTGGAGGGGTACACGTTCGAGACGGTGGCTAAACACGAGGCCAAATCCAACGCGACGGGTAACCAGAGTCGAGAGTGTCATTTACGATTCAATTCGCCGCCCGACTCCGTATCGACCTCTCCGGCCGGTGACGGTGTAAGGAGTGCACACGAACACCGGGATCGCGACACTCGGTACGAGTGATCTCGTACCGAGTGTCGCGTGAGACGGGATGATTTAATTCCGTAACCGGTACACTGCGGAGAAGATCACAACAGTCAGTAGATGGACGCGGACGATCCTTTTGCGTTTCCTCCGAACCCCATTCGCGTATCTGTTCTGGAAGCCGTCGCACACCTGCCACTGGAAGTCCAGTACGAGATCATCGCTTGGCTACCTTACGACACCGTTCGTCGCGTTGTCAGAGGAGACGAAAAATTCGGTGCATATTTCTGGCGACTGTACTGTGAGAGATGGAACCACGTATACCGTATCTGCAGCGGCTGTTCACAAAACCACTACCTGCTTTCATAAATATATATGAATAATAAACGATTTACATTGTATTTTGATTTTTAATTTATTCCACCAGAAGACTGTCGGTGTTCAGATCATGTCTAGGGTTACAATGCCATGACAGAGTCAATACCAACAAGTTCTTTTCCCTACTGTATATTTATAACAAGGTCACGAGTTGTCTGTCGCTATTAGATATAAACATCAAGGCTGTAGGTACGACCGTTCATTTTTCGAGCAAAAGCGAATGGATAATACCTTCTCGGGTATCAGGTTTTCTCCTCTATACATCAAACACGAGGATAGAACCTTATTTTCCTACCATTAGGAACAATACGGGGGGGGGGTTTTCAACACGTGCCCTCGTGAAAGGACGCGGATGGGAGAATGTCTGAAAATACGTACAACAGTGTTGAAAAATTAGCTTTATTTTACAAAAGATTATGAAACACCATCACTCATTCTTAACCTTAGACCCATCAAGATTTCGGCTTCTCTTTTCAACGCGAGGTGGACGGCGCTTCCCAGCAGGGTGGTCCCTCCACTGGAACGACAGTTCATAACGGCAGTAAACAGTTCGTCGTCGGGGTTTGGCTGTTTGAATTTACCAATCCGCAGTCGCTTGAAATATCCGTCGATGGTGGACAACAACGATGTCACTCCCGTGTGCCCAACGGACCTCGCCAACTGTGCGGGCGTCCTACGACACGTGTGACGACTTTTGTAGTTGTATACCGCCCCATACTCCAGCAACAGACGGCAGCAGTCGACGTGACCCATACTCGCCGCTTTGTGCAGGGCGGTCTCTCCGCTTTTATCCAAGCGGTTTGTCTGTACGCCTCCGCTCAGAAGTATTCTCATTATCCTCGCGTCCCCTTTCGAGGCGATATAATGGAGAGGGAACGGGGTTCCTTGGCTGCAACACCTTACTTCGGCACCCGCCGCGACGATCTTCTCAATACCCCTTACATCCAGGTGCATCAATTTCATTAAAAAGTCATTTTGCGTCTTTAGTACAGAATCCAACATTTTAAAGACAACTGTAGATTTTTTTTTTAATGTAGATATTTTAACATGCTCCCAAAATTCCTGTATGACATCGACTGGATAGTTGCACCTCGTGAACATTTTTAAAATTTCCACCACGACTTCGGAATTGCCCACTCCTTTTTCTTCAAATTCGTATATCGCGGCCGTCAAAACACTGGCCGGAGGGTCTATCCCGTAGCTGTCACACACTTTCACGTCGGCTCCATACTTCAAACAGAGATCGATCAAATCGACGTCCAGCGAAGTTGCAGCTAAATGAAATGCCGCACGCCCCCGAAATTCACCTCCTTCGATTGTACCGTTCAGTCTTGATCCGCCGTTGATTAAAATCCCTGCCGCATCATATCTCCTATACAATATGGCCACCTGTAATGGGGTAAGACTATCGTTTCGTGTCGTCTCGAGTGAGGCGCCGCGCGCAATCAATGTGTACAACATGGATTGCAGAGCTATCAGCTGTCTTCTCTCGAGTGGACGGACGCGTACGGCGACGTGTAACGCTGTTTCTCCCGTCGCGGGGACACTTTTGTCTGGATCCGCACCATTCTCCAACAACAGCCGTACGATTTTAAAATTGTACACATTCACTGCGAGTTGCAGAGGTGTCACCTGCTGGCCATCCAACTCTACGATACGGTCGGGGTCGGCTCCGAGGGATATTAGGAGTGTCAGCATCTCTGAATTGTCTTCGGCGACGGCGAGTGCTGTTGGTGTAAGATGTTCGTTGCACTCGCGGTTCGGGTCGGCACCGTGCTTAATCAGAAGTTTCACATAGGCGGATAAGTTTTTGGAGACGGAATAATGCAAAGGCGTCCGTCCTTTTTTGTCTGTATTGTTTGGATCCGCGTTAACACTCAGTAGAAATTTAACAAATTGGAAATCGGTTGATTTCACCGCGTAGTGTAAGATGCTCCATCCTGTTTCCTGGTGGATTGCACTGTTTAGGTTGAATCCCATATTGATGAGTTTTTTCATACCCGACACTGTAAAAACGCGGCCCGACTCGAATGTGGCGCGGAAGACCTTAACGGCGTTCTCCTCCATTTTCTGATCTCCATGAATCCTTATCCGTTTATTCTCCCGAGTAGAAGACACGGGTGGACGCGACATCTGGATCGACCGCGTGTTGGTTCTGCTTGAAAGACTGCTCTCTCAACTCGCACAACTGTAGGCCGATTCCGTGAAGAGTGGACGATATGTTCCGGTTGAGGGGACTGGAGATTAACTGGGCAGTAGTGGTACGCTTCCCTGTTATATATAAAAGACCCCGATAAAAAAAAAACTAAATTGTAACACGTCGGTAACCCGAGTTGAAACGATATCACCCATCGAGTCACCGACGTTTACTGACAAACTTGAGTTGTCGTCGTGTTCGTGACAACCCCTCCCCACCTCGTTCCCACTTCTGTCGATGGTATGTTGTTTGTTTCCGGCGTGACTATGAGGCTGTCAACCGTCCGGATCGGTATCCCGATCTGTAAAGACCCCGAGCTGTTGGATTTTCGTGTTTCAGTTTGATTATTTTTATAGACATTTTCTTATCGTATATATTACGATGGAGCGATGACTGCGCGAACTAACAGCTATCATTTAATATTTAGCCATCTTTGTAATGATGGAATATATATCATAGGAAATGTACGAGTACATATGGTCAAACTTACCTGTGTTTTGGTCGTCTTTAGACATAGCTGTAGTTCTCTGGAATCAGCATTTCGTCTTGTATCGTAGTTACTCGTTTTTCACAGAACTGTTAATTATTGTAAGATTTAAACGCCAAAACTAAAGGAAAACAACTAAAAACAGTCCTCAGTTACAACATTAAACTCAATTCACACTCACAAAGACAATATACGTAACACTAGGTCACACACAAAAACCCGATTCTCTGTAAACAAAATACAGATGCTATATATACGTTGTAAATAAAAAAGAGTACAGGTTGTCGGTAAATGGTAAATATGAGTATAATCCGTGGAGGCTGTTCCGTCGGGTTGAGCGGATCTCTTCAAAGAGTACGGTGTTCCGCATATAATTTCGTCAGAGGTCGTCGTGACTGTTGTAGTGACGCCAGAGTGCGGTATGTTGGAAGACAGCGAAGGTGAGTTCGATATACCGACGCCGTTCTGTCGGGTAGAACCTACCGTGAGTTCCTAATGACATAGTGGATAAGGGTCTCACCAAAGAGTACGGTAAGGCGCATACAAGCGACGGGGGAGTTCCGATTGAGTAGTCTATATAACTATATATATATATATATATATATATATATATATATATATATATATATATATATATATAATATACAATACAAGAGAAAAATTTCATATAATCCTTTAATATTTCGACTATATATATAAAACTATATTATATATATATATATTCGAAAATAGTTTAGTTTTAGGTTTTATATATATATATAATATATATATATATATATATATATATATATATATATATATATATAAAACCTAAACTCATTTTTAGTGCAATAGTTATTTCAGTACTTTTGAGAATTACTGTTGTCCTAACATAGGTCTTTACTAAAACATCTTGTTTAAATATTAGAAATTGATGTTGTAAAAATTTGCTGCAAAGATTTTACACAACAATTTTCTCTTCGATGCTTAGACTCAATTTTGGCCAGTCCTATAATACGTTGAATGAAATATTTTTGACCTTGTAATGTATCAAGACAATAATATTTTTATTTGATACATATTAAAATTCATAATTTTTTATGTCGTTTACAGTTTTTCTTCGTGAACTTGATATACAGGTATGTAATGATTTAAAATATCTTATTGTTAAAAATTGGTTCGTTTGTATCATATTAAAAAAAAACTTTGATTTGAAAAAAAGTTGAGAGTTTAATAAACCGGTAAGCAACACATTTAGTTTTTAAATCACTACTGTGATATTTGGGTTACTGTCTCAAACTACGATATATTTTCGTTTCCCATTGTCAAAACATTGTATCAAAATAACAATGAAAAGTGTGTTTGTAATATTAATAACTTCCCTAAATGTATTATATTAAAAGAAATTCTATTCGTAGAGGTTCAGCATCTCCACTAGGAGTAATTTATTTATGTATTTATTATGAACTTTATGTTGTTTTTATATTTATCATTCTCAGACGGACATTTAGAGATACAAAATAAAACATTCTTATTTTGTCCTGTTTTACTACAGTATATATTTTTGTACAATTTCTGGAAAAGTTTACCTTTTGAATTTTAAAATTTAAATTTTCTGCTTATACAATAGTTTAAAAATTTTTGCCCATTTAAATTCATTGTTGTCTCATTGTGCAAAGTTTAATGATGGAAAACTAAAAAACTGTTAAACTGATATCTATAAATTCCTTTCAAAATATCTTCTTTTAAGACACATTTGGCACATAAGTTTCATAACAATATAGAAAATAAAGTACACATTTTAACTAAAATCACTGATTAATCCTTGTAGAAAAAGAAAATATAAACTAATATTATAACAAATATGGAAATAGCAGCTACAAAATGTTTCAGTAACTTGAATAAATTTTCTAGTTGCACACTTCAGTAAAATGTCACACAATATTAGAGTCAATTACTGCCACGTGACTTTCTAATTAATTTTATATAAGTGTAAAAACACGTTATTAATAAAATTTATTTGGCAGCGAAAGTTATACGACAGGTTTAATTTAATCAGTACTGGTTTCCTCTGTGTGAATAAAAACTTACATTAATTAATATTTTTTTTTTTCAGATGAAAAGTTATAAAACAAAAAAAAGCGATATCGCTTTGTAAATTCAAGTCATTAATAATTTATGTTTTGTATCATAATTATCATTAGTAATTATGTTCAACGATTCAAAATAAAATCACCTCGGTATGATTTAAGAAACTAGTTTGACTGATTTTATTTTGTATTTTTGTCGAAAGGTGTAAAATTTAAGTCCGAACTTAAACTTAATGTTTGGGTTTATTTCTGCTCAGAAATTTATAAAGAGGCCACTTTACATTAAATGGGTGATGAAAAATATAAATACCAATCTGATGTTTATTTTATTGCCTAATCGGATCTACTTCATGTTTTTGAATCAAAACGATCCTATCCTGCGGATGCTGTATTATTATCAAACATAAACCGCAAAGTGTGGTGACCGCAGTAGTGGAATGGGGTTACAATTCAATCCCCACTTGTAGGCTTCACAGGTCGGGTCTAATCCTTAATTAAGCCCTGAATATACGTCCATTTGGTTATCTTACCGGTTTCTTACTAGGATAAAATAACTGTATAGCTTAAAAGGTGCACCGTATCTCGATCCATAACTACTTATTGGTGTAACATGACTTAATAAGTTACATTTGGTAAGTATGTTTAACTATAATATTTATATAGAATTGTACCATCGGGTTTCCTTTAAAAGTAAAAATTCTAGAGAATAACCAATTGTTTGCTAAACTATTCGTTAATGAATAGAATACAACAGTAACAGATTGTGAGATTCAGGTCCAAAGTATAGTTTTATATTCCTACAGACACGCCTACAAGTGTCACTAGAATTGGTAATTTATAAGTGTCATATTATCCAATAAATGAAACCACCACTGAGATCGAAACAGCGAAGTTATTGCCACATTCACACAGCAATCAAATCATTTACTGAGAAAGTGTGTTTCGACAAAAAGTTTAACTTTTATTCACGTTTTCCATTTTGTTTCTCTGTAAAGATCAAAAGCTGTGAGCAAAAAGCAATAACAAATCAATTTCAGTAGAATGCAGTTAACGTTTTCATACGAACGTCAAAAGAGTTAAGTACAAGTACTCATAAAGAATATTATTATTAACACTCTTCGTTTATACGAGTTTAATTCAAAGTTAAATTTAAAAAACTAGTAAAATTAATTAATAATACAGTTTATGACAAAAAAATAATTATATTGGTGTACCATTATGGTTTGTGAATTATTATTTCTTAAATAATAGCTCTAATGTTCTACGGTTATCCATACTGTACTTTTGGTTCGAAGTTATTAGTTTCTTTGCTGTCTCTTAGTTATTTTACAGATTTTTTTTTGTTACCTTCATATTTTATATGTATTACTGTTATGTGTATGTCATTATTAATATTCAAGTATCATACACAATACGCCTTTGGGGAATATATTACCTATAATAACTATTAAGAGCGTTTAAAAACTCAAATTAAAGCTATTAGAAATCATTCCAAGACTAGATATTACAGAATTATGTAGAAATGCTATCAGAGAGCTTGTGTTGGTGAATATACCTATAGATTCTATATTTTTGAGGAGGTTCTGTACTGCTTCTCCCAAGTGTGCTACTACTGTAAGGGGTATGGAAGTTCAATATTAAGAAACATAGGATAGGTGGAACTTTTGACTACCATGGCATTAAACATCGTTTTTTCACGGGTCTCGAGAAAACATGGTGTTAAATTAATCAATGGACTTTCTTATTTGCTTAAAAAATTTAATCCAATTATCGTATAAGGCTTTTTGGTGTCAGATGCCATTATTTCTGTTAACACTTACTAGGTAAAAGCAAACATTTTTACGGTAAGGTAAAGTTCTGGTCTCAGAGACCGCTAATGTTTTTATTGTATATTTTTACATAAATAGTAGTTTTTACACTTCTATAACCTATATTGTACTTTGGTTTTGATATAATAAAGACTTATAACATGTATTTATTGAGTATAAGACTAATATAATTCATAAGTAGAGTATTTAGAGAAAGGAAAACTTCAATAATAAACCACATTATGAATAATGACTATACTTGGTATATTGAATAACAAGGGGGAATTGGAGCTGTCTCTCACGAGTCTTCTTTAGACGCATTCTGGTGCACAGGCAAGGCAAACCTTTCGGCTACACTCGAGGCACACCGGTTTGATGCACTTGATGCATTGGTATCCAGTCTTTTTTCTTTCATAAGGACAGGTGCTGCAGGTTTTCCGTTTTGGAAGTTTGTCGTTGGGAACTACATCATGCTTGCATGACTGCTTCCACGTTTTCCTGTGGGAGGATCTTTTTTATGGTTTCTTTCAAGTCCCGTGGAAAGCGTGGGGACTGTGAGGCGTGATTGCAAATGCGGTATGATAAGACTCAAGGCCAACTGCCTCACAAATTCAAATCTGTTAATCATAGGGTTGTTTCTGTAGCTCAAAAACATAATGATAGGAGTTTTACGCTGCACACACCCCAACATTCGATAAAAAACTGCAAGAGGCCATCTTTTAGTTCTTCTATTGGAACTGTATATGGCGCACTTCATATCCATTAAGTCCACACCACACTTGGTTTCATTGTAGAAAGAAACAATTTCTGGTTTGCCATTTTTCGAATCAATTTCTGCAGTGTGGTGCATAGATGAATATCAACACAACTGCTCTGTTTTTTTTGGGACAAAAGAAACGAGAGTAGTGTTTTCTGTTGAAGGCATGATCAGAAGAACCCGCAGGTCTTGTGCTGTCGGGAAGGAACTCCTCGGGAATGATCAGTTTGTTTTTTTTCATGGTACCGACATAAGTCAGTCCTCTTTTGTTCAGTTCGTCAACGGTTTCAATTGAACTGAAGTAGTTATCAGCAGTAACGTTTCTGTTAATACGTTCAATTGGCTTGCATAATCGATACAACGCTCTGTGTAGGTTTCAACAGGAAGTCTTGTTAGTGGTCTGTCAGTCCTATACCATCTGATCCTACCCCTGTGTAAATGTATGCATTGTAAAGGTATGATGTCTTAGCATCACAAAAATAACACAATATTTTTCACTCCGTAAATTCTTCGGTTTTTTCGGCATATAAACCTTGAAACCACAGCGTCCCCTAAATGGAACCAACATCTCGTCAATTGTGACATGTTCTGAGAGGGTGTATGATCTCTGAAAGTTTTAAAGAAGGTGGAAAAAAGCTGTGCTATTGCAGCAGACTTGTCTGCAGCTTTGGCGCTCCTCCCTTGTGTTAGCGTCGTCAAAACGCAGACAGGATGTCAAAACTTTATTAGCGTATCAAAGACAATGTGGCAGTGAAAATAGGTCTATTTGTTACGTTTTTTGAGAACAGATATTCCATTTTTTTCATGACTAGCTTTATTAATGCTGGACAAAAGCAACAACCCTATATAGGCATTCATCTCTATGACGTTTGTGTCGCCGGTAGTTAGACTGTTCTGTTGTAGGTCCGAGGGAACCTCTAACTGAGGCCAGTTTTTGGTTTGTAAAAGATACAATCTGGCCAACTATGCTACTATCGAATAATAAGTTCCATAGAGCTTTTGGTTTAGGTTCAGTACACAGTCTAGCATGAGTAAGGCCAGGTAGACCTCCTCTGATAATATTTCGGGCTGGAGTTCTTACGTTCCGAGGTGGCTCTGCAGTGGACCAAAAATAAGGAGGACCTACCTCATTTTTCCGTAATCTACCAAAAACGTAAGCAGGCAACTTACGCTGCTGGTCCAGGCCTAAAACATTGCCATTCTCACGTTCAAGTTCATCATCACTTACTTCTGAACAGTCCTCTTCGCTGCTGTCGGAGTTGTCATCATTAGGCAGAACATAATATGGATCCGCATCTGAATCATCGACATCCTCATAGTCCAAGTCACTGTCTGAAGATTCTTCGAAAACCATACTCCTTATACGATTGACATAGTTTCGGGTCTTGTGTACTAACGGCATTGTTTGTGGATTGATCTTTATCACAATAACGA